>NC_134456.1:71942752-72254656 GCF_047948215.1 Lycorma delicatula
TTAGATAGATGAAAAAATATTCAAATATATTATTTTCAAGAGCAATCCTTTTAAATACAATATTAAAATAAAGTTATTTTGTAGATCAATGAGAAGTTTACTGATAATCCTGAGGTTGGAAAAGAAAAATTATAAAATATTAATTACACTTACTGGCTGTTGAAATTTATAATATTAAAAAGTCAGGAAAAGATAATTTTCAAAATCAAATCAATATTAAAATAAAGGTAATTAAAAAAAATATTATCCTTCAATGTTTATTATTCTTCTTCAAAAAATTGTCTTTTTAGTTTATTCAATAATACATACATACATCATATAACAAAATAGTTGAGATCCTTGATTGGAGTTGTACCCAGGATTATCAGTAATGAGAAAGTTAAGAAATAATCTATCAATTATGATAAAAATAAATTAATTATTGATAAAAGTTTGAAAATAAATATTTTAAAACTATATTTTATTATCTTACAATAAGTTAATGTTCTGATCCAGTATATTACCTCATTAAAAGGTGTATCTGGTGTAAAAGCAATATTATTGCACTGAAGTATCTGGTCTCCTGGCCTAAGACCAGCACCTCTTGCTAAACCATTTTCCTTGGTAAATTGAACAAATATACCAGGTCTCCATTCAGGACCTTTGCATATTCTGTAAAAAAACAAAAAACAATAATGTGCCTTTAATATTCTTTTAATGTTAAGAATCCAAAAAGAAGTTTCATCTTCAAGCTCTCATTTAAAGATTTTAGTCATATAATTCATCAAATAAATTAGGTGAGTGAAAAAAAAATAAGTGCATGAACTTGATCTTATAGTTGATTCACATAGTTATTTTGGGGAGGTGTTCAAGATAAAAAATTGTTTTATTCATATTTTACACTTAAAAAAATGTTCAAAACAGAAAGGGAATACTAATTTACTGTTTTAACTTCATGTCCTAGTCTTTCTTATTGTTGTGACACTTATAAAGCAGTTATCATTGAGGTATGACAGGTGAGTCAGTTCTGTACAACTGATAGGTAATTGCTATCTAGAAAATGACACTGTACAGGCAGATTCTGGAGTTATCACAGAAAAAGATATCACTTATAGGGCTGAACATCTACTGCATTTTGGTAGACTTTCATGCTGATGTAAAACATTATATTTGATTCACTGAAGAAGGAATAGAATTCATTTTCACTCCTTCTCTACTTAGTGAGTCTAGCATGGGAGCTTGTTATTCTTGACAATGGGTATCTTGTTTTTGGAAATAATTGATGGCTCACATCAGGTCACATCTAGTCTTCTCTGTCATAAAGCATACACATGCTGAATGTATCATTAAAGCTTGTGTGGGTCCACTCAAGCTTTTATGCAAAAATATGAACTTTTTGAAATCAATGCCACATTGTGTTAGTAGCTGGAATTATTTTTAATTTGGTTCAAAATTTACAAAAAAAAGATTTATTCAAATTTATTTTTTAAGTACTTCAATTCTTTTTTTAAATTTTGATTTTTAAGAAGTTTGTGCTAGATTAACTTCAAATGACCAACTTTAATTTGAGACCAACTTTAAAAGATTAGAATTTAAAGAATTGAAAGTATTTTTTTTAAAGTTAATTTTATCTCATATGTTTATTATTATTTTAATTATTATTAAATCACCATATAAGCATGAGATTTGTGTGTAAAAAAAGGCTTTTAAACATTTTTTAAAAATAAAATGTAAATAGGTCAATAAAGATTGAAAAACAAGAAACCTCTCTGAAATTTCTCAGAAATCTCTGAAATGTTAGAATGTGTATTATTTATTTACCTCAAGTAATAAATTAACATTCTTGAATTTTTTTATAAAATAATTTGCATATTACAATAAAATCAAGCTATTTATATTTTTATGCTATAATAATTTAACACTAAACAGTAATGTGGAAAAGAATTCTTCAAATTGTAAATATTTGTAGAATATATTTTTCTTTAAGCAAACTTTCACTCAAGTTGTGTAGAAAAAAGAACCAGCAGAGGATTTATGATAAAAAATAATCAAAATAAGTCTAGTAGAAAAAGTCATCATTAAAATGGCAATTTAGTGAAGAGAAAAATTAGTAATTTATATACATTTTTTAATACATACACGTCGAAGAACTTGCTTGTCTTATGAAAGTTAGAAAATGTAGCAAGTTATATAATACTGATTTTATTTACAAAAAAAGTTGATTTAGTCCATTTAAATTTATTACCTCAAAGGTTTTTTCCCACAAGTTCATCCAACTAAGACGTATTGTAAAAAATGATAAACATGTCTTGTAAATTAAGTTTGATCAGTTAGGTAATAACTAATTATTTTGATTAAAAAAATTGACAGTTAATAAAAGTTTACACTCACCCACAACCAAGTTTTGCTTTTGGAGCAACATGTAAAACTAGTCTAACATCATTCTGTGATTGTAGTGCTGGATGATCATCGCATATTATATCACTCTGGTTAGATGATAATGATGTAGGTAACAGGCTTGAATCAGTTTCAACTATTTTCCATGTAAGAACATCATTGTAACTGCTAAGTAAAATAATAAAAAATTATATAGTGACTGATTAATAATGTTTAAACTATTCTATTTGTAAAAATATAAATTAAAGAGGCAGTTCTTGAAGATTATTTTGTAAGAAACAATGAATTTACACGAAAAATTTACTTCTGTTATATACACGTGTAAGAATTTGTTCCTTTTTTCATTCTATTAAGTATTTTTTTAACAAAATGAAATTTTCTACTGTGTAAAACTTAATTTTCTTGTTAAAAGTTTAATAATGAATACAAAATATTTGCACAATTGATGCAGAGCAATTTTCCTATTCTCTTCTTAGTATTGTAATTATGATCTGTGCTTCATAATTTTAAAAATAGGATTGATAACAAAGAAGGCAGAGATATGAAGTTGCCAATTAATACTCTGGAAATGGAGAGAATGAGTTTTTGAGAGGAGTTTATCAGACAGGTCTGCCTTTTATACTGATGTATATTTTTTTGTACTGCCTGAGATAGATGATGCGTGCTTCATGGACAATGAAAAAGTGTCCTAGCAGTGGCTGCACAGCATAAATTCTTCTGTCATTCTGCATGGACAAATGGTGTGCATATGTCACATTTGTGTGTGGTTTTATAATTATGTTGCTGAATGTCTTAGAACTTAGTGAGTTTGTTTTTTCATTTTTCATTTTATCTTGATGTGATGACAACCTCCAGTGAGTGATTTTTGGAAGATGGAACAGAGTTCCGAAATGCATTAGAAGTAAGTAGATACAATGTAGAAAGTTCACATAGATGGATATAATTTCTTAGATTAATTATCAGTTGTAACTTCATTAAGAAAATTTTAAATAAAAAAAAGAAATTCCAGTAAAAACCAAAGAGAAAACTAAAATAATTATTAAACCCTGTATTTAAACTTTTAGTAAATAGTAAAGTGATATTTTATAAAAATTAAAAACAATATAAGCCAAGGAATAGAATAAATGAAGTTATAATAATGGAATAAAACAAAAGCACATAACATAGGAGTAAACTTAATAAATGAGAATAGATGTATTTGTTTTAAAAATCGGTAACTGCATAATACCCACAGTTCTTTTTTTTTCTTTTTTTAACCTGTGGGACCACTGTAAGGTTGATTTTCAGCATGTGAAAATGCCATATCTGACCTGGATTTGAACCCAAGACCTCCAGATGAAAGGCTGAGACGCTACAACTCGCGCCACAGAGGCCGGCACCTACAGCTCTTACAATGCTTACTATTTTTGTTACAATACTAAGGAAACCATTACAGATCATAACCATTATAAATGACTTTAATCTAACTTGTCCAAAAGAATCCTAAAAAGCATTTATATAAAATTATTTGGAATAGTCTCTTAGTTACTTTATGCAAATTAAAAATTGTAAATGACTCAATTTTAAAATAATGAAACTTGTTCTCCAATGGTCATTCAGAGTTAATTATCTCTACCAACTTCATTAGAGTTTCAGTATTGTTAAGGAAACCCATTTTAAAAAGGTTAAGAAACTCAATCTGAAAGTATTTTGAGTTTCTGGAAATTTGAAATTGAATAATACATTTAATCTATGTTGTTTTGTTTAATATGTTGTTTTTGTAAAATGTTGTGTGTTTGTAAATTTCATATTGTTCAAGTGTGATGAGATCTTGATTTCTATGTGATTATATATAAAATCTAATGTTTAATGTTTTTGCATGCATGTTCATTTTCTATGAAGTGGTACGGAAAATTTAATTTTATTGTGAGTAGTTTATGGATGTGTTTCTTGTATCTAAGAATGAATGTGCATCATCAGGTGGATAGACATCTGATGCAGTGTTCAGTGCAACCACTGAAGTTTAATTTGCATATACCTTGCTACTTTTGTTTTCCAGCTTGTGTTTAGATAGTTTTTTGTATGACCTGTGTTCTGTTTCCTGTTTTAAAAGCAATGCAGTAATTTTCTTTCCTGAATATATTTGCGGTTCTACATGACTGATAATTTATGTATGTTTGTGTTGTAAATTTACTGTTGCTAGGTATGTTTTTGATTTTGTTTTATATTTTATGCAATATATTTATCTGATTTGTCTTAAATGTATTCTGTACAGTAAAATAAGTTACGGTATAATTTTTTAGTGGATATGACTTTTTTGAAACATGTGTGAGATTTTTTAATGCCTCCTTTATAAAAGAGTATATATCACCATTATGGGAGTATAGTTGTTTTTCTATGTGTTTTCATTGCATTTTGAATGGGTATAACTAACTGTGAAAAGCTTTAGAAGAGTTAGTTTCATTAGTTACAAAATCATTCATTTACAAATTTTCATAGTTACATCAAGTTATTTAAAATATTTATTTAAAAAACTAATTAACATAACTAATTCTTTATAGAATGGGATATATTAAAAGAATGCTGAATTAAGTAAAACTTTATTCCATGCTTATGGTTTTCATAGATCAAACTGTGGCAAACATGAAGTGGAAGAAAATTCATTGTAATCATAATTTTGATCAAAGTAGGTAAGAAAAATTAATTTTTCTTCATAAGTAAAACACTTAAAATGTTTTATTACATTTTATTCATACTTCTTGACATTAAACATTGCCTTATTATTAGGGATTTCACACATTTAAATCATAATTGATAGGTAATATAATTCCAAAGCTATAAATTTAATTTTACTGCATCGTAATTAATTAATATGAACTATTATAACCAGATTTTTTTAAATATTTACTTGTATGAAGCTACTCTAAACAATAGCTTTGTCAGTAATTTTTCCTGATTCTAGAGAAATACTATAACAGTTCTTTTGTTACCAATTGAAGAGATAGCAAAAGAAATTACTTTATTGATGTAAATAAAATATTTATTAATATTTTTAACTAATTTCTAACTTGTGAAAAATTGATGTTAACATTACAATTAATCATGCACCATTCTTTTTTTTTGTTTAACCTCCAGGACCGCTGTTAGGCATTACTTCAGAGGATGAGATGAATGATTTGTAGCATGTATGCAAATTCCATGCCTGACCAGGATTCAAACCTGGGACCTCTAAATGAAAGGCTGAGACACTACCACTTGCGCCATGGAGGCCGGCTAACACCATTATGTTTGGAATATTTTTAAAGTTGATTCAGCATAACTGAATTTCTTTAAAATTATTACGTGATATGAATAATGTAACTAACTGATCTAAAATGAAATGTATAACCTATAAGAAAACTAATAACACTAAATTTAAATCAAAAAGTAATCTTTCTGAGAAGATTAAATATTTCTGAAAAAATGAATGTTTTAGTGTGTGATGATGACTTAAATTAAAAATGAACCTATTTAACTTCCATTTGTACTTTAGGAATGAAATCATCTATAATGATTTTTAGGACAAAAATATACATATGATTATAATGAGTGTATAGATAAATTTATGAATGAATGGAAATATTACTATGAGATTAATATACTTGTACTTACTCTTTTACTGGTATCATTCCAACAGCTGAAAAAGAAAAAAATATATATATCAGTAAACAATTCAATAAACTGAAAGTGACTTTTAAATAAATTGTATTAATTTAAGATCAATTTAAACAACTAAAACTGTAAATTTATCTTCAGTAAACAACTATTAATTCAACAATATTGAAACATAAACTATAAATACTTTTCTTCTTCATCATCTTTTGCACCCCATATTATACTGCATTATGGTAATTCATGATACTGAGGGGAATGGAAAAGTATTAAGAGTAAACGAAAGTGACTTACGGTGGGTGAATGTTTTCTATAAAGTAAATTGGAAAAGAAACTCACTACTTTCATATTCTCTGGTCAAATGAGGGTGTCCTAGCAAACTACTAATAAAATTCATGAGTCACAAAGTGACTGAAAAACAATAATATTATGAACTTTATTGATAAGGAAATGTAATAAATATAATTGGATATAACACAATTAAATATATAAACATATTGGTAATTTGATTAAAATAAATGAAAAGTATTCCTATGAATTCATACCATCGCATTGGTAAAGCATTGCTGCCATCTTCATCCTCTTTAAAAATCATACAAATAATATTCCTGCTTTCTCATTGTCATTTCTATGTATTATTGTTAAATGGTGTGTTGTTGTTCTGGCAAAACCTTTTATGTTCAGTACATGAATGAATGGAATGATAATAATTATTGCTTATATATTCAGAGATTCAAATTGTAATTAATCACTGGAAGCCCAGATATACAGTGTTCACACTGTTTTTTAACTACACTACATTTTTAGTTACACTAACCCCTACCAGTTGCAGGAAGTCTACTATAATAGATTTTCAATATTAAACTTGAAACTACAAAATTCTACACCTGAAATTACAGGGTTACACCTGTATATGATATATGAATTCATTTACATTATTTTCATTATAATAAATAATAAACTATAGTAATGAAAATTTAGTAAATCTTTCCTCCAAGAAAGTCTCAAGAAATTTTATTTCATGAATTTGGTTTCATTTTAGGAAACCAATAGGGTAAATATCATTTGAGTCAAAACAATTCTAGGGGTGAGAATGGCATTAAAATAGTAGTATAGTATCATGTTTGATAAGAAGCATTTATCAACTAAAGGAAGAGTATTACTGTTAAATGATGTGTTGTTGTTCTGGCAAGACCTTTTATGTTCAGTACATGAATGAATGGAATGATAAGCTCACCATGACAACAACCCCCTCCCTAAAAAAAAAAAACTACTAAGAAAATGTGAAAAGTTTTTCTATCTTTTTGTGACAAAAATCTCTTCTTTTTCACACAAAGAATGAATCAGAAAAGGTCAATTTTAGTAGAACAGATAATGAATAAAAACCAGTAGGATTAATATCCATACAAATCTCTTTGTATGGATATTAACTTAACAAGTTAAGACAAATGAATATTTAGTTTGGTTCATTTTTATGATAGTTCATATTCAGTTCCATGAACTGAATGAACATGAAAATAAAAGAATGAATGGATTATTGTCACCGGTTTAAAAAATTTACTTACAATAACAAAATATCGATTTCAGACAAGATTTTCTTTTTTGGATGAGGCTTCTTTTATCTTTGTGGATGTATAAACTATCATACATGTCACACGTACATGGGTAAAACATCGATGAGTGAGACACTATGTCAAGAAAGACAGATAGACAAATTGTAAATTCTGAACGCTACCATTCTTTAATCTCTTAGAAGGGATTCTCTTCAAGAATTGGAAGTTCTGGTTACAACAGTATAATTTCTTCTCTCTTGCTGCCTACCCACTCCGTTTTGGATGTCTTTCATAAGAGGTTTGAAGATAGGCTAATTGAAAGGGGAACTGTGGCCATAATTATCAACCTTGACTTATCAAATCTCAATTTCTTTTTTTGGAGTATTCTAAAGGAAACGGGTACCCAAAAAATTCCTATCATTGAACCAGCTAAAGTCAAAAATTACTAGTAATTCTTACACTTACATATGGAATGCTAAGAAAAACAATCATTAATGAAATGTTGAAATCAATGGTGAATTGTGTGAATTAATTTTGGAATAAAATTGAATCACTTTCAGTCATTTTTATATGTAGAGACCAGATTATATGCATTTGTATATTAGCATATTAAGTCCATTCTCCCTGGTTATTGCATGTTTTCCTTAAAATCTAGTGAAGAAGCATATTTTTGCTATATTTACAATAGTTTTCAGTAGGGTACCTTGTTAATAAATGAAATCTTACGTTGTAGTCGGTCAAACCTATTAGCTGCATGGCACTTAGAGCGCACTTAGCAGCCGCAGAACAGTACCTCTGATTGTTCATGTTTACAAATGTAACAAAATGTTAAATAATAGTTAATTATCAAATTGATCGATGTGTTATTCTACTTAGTAACTACTATAACTACTTAGTAATTTTATACTGATTTTTAAATAAATAAACTAATAATTACTATTTTTTTATTATTTAAAGTTGCATATTTTGAAACTTTTCATGCATATTTGCATGCATACTTCAAGCTTTTTATGTTGCATATAATCCAGTCTCTATTTATAGGTAATCTAAGGTATTGTTGAATATAAATTCACAAATATGTAAATAAATATGAATAGAAGTAATATTGTGAAATAAGAAATAACAGTTACATTTAAATTGATCACACTGAATAATATTTTAAATATGTGTGTTTCAATTTAAAAAAGGAATTTATAAGAATATAGCAAAATTGAAAACAGAAATTTTATTTTTAATTTTTTTTTTTCATAAACAATTCTGATTAATTATTTTTATAATAAATTTTAAATTACATACATCTAACTTTTAGAGTGATTGTCATTTGTCCTTGGATTAACTGAAGAACTTCACGATGAGTTGCATCAGCTACTGGAAAACCATTGATTCGAACTATTTGGTCTCCAACCTGTAAAACAAAGATTTTTTTATAATTATTTATCTTATTTGAGTTTATTTTTAAAAAAACTTGCATCAACAGAGTAAATATATACTTTTTAAAAAATAAATGAATTCATTACCATATAATGATAATAACAAATAGAATATATTTTGTCAACAGAATAAAAGTAAACAAAATAAATCTGAATAGATGGAAACGACAGAATGAAGAGAATAAACTTTGTTGACAAACAAATATTAGGAGGTATGTATAAAACACCTACATAATTTTAAATAAATCCTATCCTGTAGGCTTACTACTTGACTTATAACTAGTTAAATCATTTACTGCATTTTATTTTATAAACACTACTCATTTAACATTAAAAAAAGGAAATTTTACATTTGAGATAATAAAGTATGTATCATGAATAATTACTTATGAATCAATCACCTCCATAGAAACCGGATATTAAGACAATAAGTTACAAAATAATATAAAAATTCTTCACATTGAAAAAAGTTCAATCCACTACAATGACACAAAATAAACAAATATAGTGAACAATTCTGAAGAGAAATTATAAAAAAAAGGCAGATAATTGAAAGTATATTAGTCACCCTACCTATTTGCCAATGAAATTGTAGCTTAAAATGCCTAAATTTGTTTCATAACAAAGATGAAGTAATTGTGGGTAACAATGTTTTATTACCATTCAGTTTACTGATAAAAAAATTTGATTCATTTTCACTAATGATTTTTATCAATAAAATTAAAAAAAATACTACAAAAATACTTTTTCATTACTTTTTAACTGAACATTTATGTGAAAAACGTAAAATAATGCTGTTTTAACTACCTAATTAAACTTTTCCATTACAGTCACTAAATTTGAATGGTTTTTCACATAACAGTTTCCAAGTTATTAATTATTTTCTCAACAGTTATTTCAGCTAGCGATGAATCCTTTTTTTGGAAAAATGTCATTTTGTTTTGATAAGACGAATAAGAAAATTTGAATAGTAACTAAAAATAAACATTATTAATATGGAGTTGATGTGGTATTAAGAAAAAAAGTTGTTTTTAAATATCTAAATTCACCGTGGTGGAGAGGAAAAGGTACTGTAACGGTCATAATATAGACTATAAGCTGTTGTGTAATAGCTATTACAACACAATATGCTGACTATTTTTTATTTATTATTTTGTTGAGGGTTACTGTACATCATCAAATTTTAACATAAATTAATATGAAATTAAATGTAATAACATATTTCCAGTTGTAGGTTTAATGTTAATTAAATGTATGTATATAAATTATAAATATTTCTTCAAAATGTCAATTTAAAAAAGTTTAAAAAAAATTTGAGTTATCCAGAATCTTCGTGAGTAATATACAAAGAGTTTGAGAGTGTTAATACTCAAATACTTATATAGAAATTCATTTTTGACTTGTTTTTCTAAATTGATTGTTCTAATATGAGCTTGGATAATAGGAAGTCGTTTACTTTCTACCAATATTGCTAAATGGAAGCGGTTAATGTCCTTCAAACTAAAAAAAGCTGACAACACAGTTGCTTCTGATGCACGGCTTACACACACGCACACACACAACTTAATTAAAAATATTTATCATTTTATTTAAATGTAATATTTTTTTTCGTTTATTTAATTCAATGATTCTAAATAAAACGCGCGCGCATACCATATTTAATTCGCGCGGGTGTGGCGGTACTAGCGGCAACGGTCGGCACTTACTAAACTAGTAAAATTTCACAACTTACATACATAAATTTCACTGTACCGTCGGCAGACTAGTGTAGCCGCGAGGCTTAACACGTCGGGTACACCGAGTCAACCGAACGATCGAGTTCGGGACACAGCCAGACCAAGTTACTTTTTTTACACAATAAATACTTTTTATTTATTTAATTTTACCGCTCACCTGTGTTGTCATAACTTAGCAGTAGTTAAGAGCATTTTTGGGAATAGGAGTGCGATTTTGCAAAACTTTTTTTTCAAATATTGTTATTTTTTAATTGTTAACAAATTTTTTTAAAGAAAAATATGACCTTAATTAGATGAAATCTAGAAATAATGAGAGTGACCTTGCTCTACAGCCTCACCTTCTTGACCTTTTAAGTTGAAAATTTAATGGCATTAATATATATAGAAATAATCTGCTCAACTTTGGTCAAAATCGGTTCAGTAGTTCTGAATATATAAGGTGATTTAGAAGGCAACACGGAACACATACGTTGTTAATATTCGTACATACGAATATTAACAACCGGAAAATTTTCAACCGGTTTTTTGCGTTCCTTAGATATTAAATTGTTAAGATTCGGTGAAAACCGCGTATGACCAAATTGGACCGATTACAATACTTTCCCTTGTAGAGCTATAGCTCTATCTAGACGGGAAAGTAAAAGAAGTTATTCATTAATGGTTTAAAAAAAAACCTGTTTTACTAAAAATAATTTCAAAAGTTCAGATTTTAAACAACAATATTATTTAAGAGAAAAAATTTGTTTCTTCAAAAATTCATCGTTAAAATTCACTGACATAGTCATTTAGTTATAAACAAGTATTCCATCTTAGTTACCATCATTAATAGTCAAAAGTTACCTACCATCTTCTGAATTCGAGTTATGGGCAGGTTGACTATTAAATAGAAAGAAAATTTCTGAATTTGTATATCATAATAAAATCAGTTAAGTTTTTTTATATTGTACAAACCCATTTATTGTATACGTGTAGATTATATGAGCCAACAGTTTTTAAACATTTTTTCTTATATTATTATTTTCAATTTACCATATAATCTTACGAGCGTATGAAAATAAAACAGAAATTTTAGCATATGAAATATGTAATATTAGACCGGGATTTGAACCGGTACTTTTGTGATCTTTTTTATAGTTTACATAAATCTACTTAGTACGAAATTCTTATCGACTAAAATTATAATGGCTAGTCAATGGAGCCAATTTTACCCAATCAGATCAACAACTGGAGCAATTTATTCGACCGGTTGGAAACTTTGGCCAACCATAACGCACTACTTCAATTGCATAAATTACATAAAGTAGGTGTTAACTTGTAACAGTTTCACTGCCAATTTACCCCGACTCAAACAATCAGTATAATTTGATACAATTTACGCCATACAAAATACAAAACATTCGTACTGAAAATTGAAATATAAGTACAGCATAAGAAATTATATACTCTTACTTCTTTGATGTGTTGAAATGTTATTTTTCTGGCTTAAATTATCCAGATGTTTATATTCACGTCAAAGAACTTTAAACCGGATAGAGTAAAAATATTACAAAATTATCGATTTTTTCTTTCAAGAGAACGATCACGATCAGCCCATGAAAGTTAAACATTAGCTGGGGAAACAGTATTGTACAACATGGATCTCTGTTTTAAGCGTAGAAAGAGCAATTTGTTTATGATAATTCAGTTATAATATTCTTCTTCCATAATATTTTCACAAGAAAACTGAACGAACATATAGTATTGACTACATGAAAATTAATCAGACCATAAATAGCTTTATCATGACGAAATAAAATATTAATTTCATAGAATTCCTTTGAGATGAATATTAAATAATTGGAAGAAATACATCTTTACTTGTGAAAGAACCAGAGTCGAATTTGGGATGTGATTTTAGAGAGAAAAAAAAAATATATATACGAGGTGTGATCAAAAAATACGGTGAATAATTTTTTATTAAAAAAAGGTAATAAGGTTACATAGAATTCGATTTAATCTCCTTCAAAGTACTGTCCTTGGCTAGCAATTCACTTATCCCACCGTTGACTCCATGACTGGAGGCATTTCTGGAAGGCGTCTTTCGGAAGGGCTTTCAGCTGCTCGGTCGTGGCCCTCTCAATGTCAGCAATGGTGTCAAAACGTTTTCCTTTAAGCACAGTTTTAATTTTTGGGAAGAGCCAAAAGTCGCATGGTGCTAAATCCGGTAAGTATGGCAGATGTGGACAGACAGGAACACTTTTTTTGGCAAAAAATTCGCGAATGAGAAGCAAGGCGTGACACGGCGCGTTGTCGTGGTGAAGAAGGAAGCCATTGGTCCATTTTTCTAATCGCTTTCTTCGTACGTCGTTTCGCAAAGGTTGCAGTACACCCTTATAAAATTCAGAGTTTACAGTTGTTTCCCTTGGAACAAACTCTGATCGCACTATGCCCTCACTATCGAAAAAACAACGAGCATGACCTTGATGTTGGATTTTGACTGACGTGCCTTTTTAGGGCGAGGAAATGAACTGGTTTTCCATTGGGAACTCTGCATTTTGGTCTCAGGGTCATAGCCATAGACCCAACTTTCATCTCCAGTTAAAATTTTGGCCATGAAGTCCGGATCTGCATAGACGACCCTTCAACTACGTGCAAATTGACACACGATTTTCAAAATCCATGTTGCGCGATAAACACATCCTCGCTCTAGCGGTTCTGGCAGCTGACTGGCAAGCTCGAACGTGTTACAACTTGTTCCTGCCTGTCTCAGTTGATCACGCTATTGGACAAATTACAGCATATGGATGTAGCGTCGGCAGTTGCCGCTATAAAAATTGATTAACCGTATTTTTTGATCACACCTCGTATAATAGATTATATTAAAACTATAATTATTATTTATAAGAACATTCTCTTTTTATTGTACAATGTATAACACAATCTTATCAACGTAAGTGAAGAATAATTAGTTTCGTATGTTGCTAGATAATTTAAAACAGATGAAATCTAAAAAAAACCTTCCCGGATATGATACGCACAAAAATACACATTAAAATTAAAAAAAAGTTGTTTTTTATAAGATAAAATTAAATTTTAAGGTGAGATATGCGTATAGTGATAAAAAAAACCATCGAGGCGTTATAGTTTCAAGAGAGTGGTAATTCTTGTGTGAGTGGGAAAAATACGTTGCATTTTTAAAAATATTTTCGAATAAACGAATTATCCAAACTACGAATAATGTTTATTCAAAATAGCGATAAATTTATTTGTATAATTTTATTTTTTATAACTTCGTAAATTTACCAACTTATTCATTAAATATAAACAATTGCAAGTAAAATTATTGGTTTGTAGTCTAAATAAAAAAAACTTGATAACCTTTTCCATTTCAAAAATCAGATGTGAATCTCAATGAAACTGTTAATTTTAGTGCAAAAGTAAAGAAATGTGATTTAAAAAAACGAAGATATCTTTAAAACTATCTAAAATTTAATTTAAGTTATTTGTTATATATGTTATATATATTTATTGGATCCACATGTTTACTTTATTTTAAAATTCATCCTAGTTAACTTTTCTTTACATAGAAAGTTAAGGACAAGTCAATAAAGGTTAAATACTCCGTATACAAAAACAAGTTTTTAAGGAAATAAATATTAATTTAATTATACAAACAGTGCAGTAAAAGTAAATAGAAAATAACTTACCATTAAACCTTGGGCATGGGCCTCTGAAGCGACCTCTACCGCAGATATAAAAAAACCTGTACCGTGTTCACGACCTCCTCTTAACGAGAATCCATAAGTCGTACAATGGCGTCTTCTATTAAGAGTAACTGTTCTGACACGATGTCGGCTACCGCCTTGAGAGTCACTCATATCACCACCAGAATCAGATGTTGAGGCAGCGTACTGCCCCTGGCTGCTTGGCAGAGCCAACGGCAGCAGTGTGCTCGTCAACGCCATCTGTAAATAAATTAAGTGTTTTTTATTATAAATTAAATTTAATTAATTTTTATTCATTCATTTTTTGCAATAGACTGAACGTCAAAAATGTAACTGAACTATGAAAATAAAGGTATATTCAGAATAAATAAGAGCTTCCTAAATTTCGAAAAAAGAAAATATAAGAAACAAGAGATAAATATTAAAAAATGAAAAAAAAAACATTGTTCTTTAATGCAGGACAATTAAAAAGCGTGCAGGTGACAATTTTGTATACAGTATTTGTGTAAAATTTTTTCAAATTTTTATAATTTATTCAAACATATATATACAGCAAATATCGTTTATAGTGACCTCCAAGGGACCGATGAGTTTAGTTCATTATAACCGATAGTCATAATAACTGATGTTTAGGTAGCCTAGTGGTACTATTTAATATGTAATCTACACGGGTATTGTAATACAGTAAAATAATAATCATTAATTTCCGTAATAAAATAATATAATAAAACAAAAATATGCAATAATAAATACAAATACTGTTGAGTAAAAGAAGGTAAAGAAAAATTGTAAAATTTTTTTTTTCAAAAAGTCCATTTTGCTTTGTTTCCAACACTTCGTCATGTTTTTGAAGGTTCTTTTCTAAATCAAAACAAACACTATTTGTTTCTTCATTAGAAATTTCTGTAAAACTTAGAAACCGGCAAACGGTTTTCATTGCCGCTAAAACTTCTGAAAGATTTGGCAGGTTGGAATGGAATGCAAAAGTGGCGGGAGTATCACAATTCTCCCTTCGAATCGCAGAGCCTGGTCAGTGTCCCTTGCTGCTGTATGATTTTATAATCGGGCGTGTTTCAGGTGTTTATTTTTAGTGTGGGTTATAAGTTTTAATTTTTGTTAAATTTATGGACGGATTTGTGATTAGCATTCATTCCTATCCTTTTCGGACCAGCGTTCTCGTCCCATTACTGGGTCAAACCGCGGAAGACTAGGCTTTTAAGCCTGGTGTTCCCCTTCAGACCGTCCGCTAGACCGAAAGTCCTTTCGGTGCTACCACTTCATAGGCTAGCAGGAATACGCCACAACGGGACCCTACTTGTTTGGAGGGAGCAATGCGCCCCCTTCTCCAGAGGGAGTCGCAGTTGCTGATTTAATTAAGTGTAAGTTTTTAATTTTAAGGTGTGGATAAATAAATCTTCATCTTCTTCTGTGGTGGCTGCCCTTCACGTTGCTTCTCTGCTGGGCTCTACTTCCGGACTCCAGTCCGTGACGGCGGGTCATCTATTGTGTCTTCTTTCTTCTTTTTCTTCTTCCGATGATCTTTTCATTCTTCTTTGGATTGGCAGGTTGATGTCTTCATCGTTATCCCTAATGCCACCGTTAGCATTACCGACGTCTCCGACTATTTCGCTAATTCGCACTGTTGTGGACGCACGATATGATACGCCCACAGCAAAATAATAATAACAACTGAATGTAGCTGTTTCAGTTTATAATAATCTGGTACAGGAAGAAAATAAGCAAAACAAGAACTATAGTACATTTGCAGGTAAAAAGGAAAAGGTGACTCATTTTAACCGTCAAAATATTTTTGTAGCTACAATGTAGACTTACTACGTTACTGACGAGTCACTTTTGTCCGTCATTATAAGCGATAAAATGCTGCATTACAATGGTAAGAAAAAGTAGCATAGAAAAAAAGTTCATAATAACCGATAACCAGTGTAATTATAAACAATACACATACTATATTTATGTATTAACAGTGTACCACACCAACCAAGAGACAAGTTTTTGGTCACTAAAGCCGATGTGTCATTATATCTGATTTCACTATAAACGATACTTACTGACTATAGATATATATACTAGCTCCCCGTCGCAGCTTCGCCCGCGCTGTATGGTTACTTGCGTTTCCCGTAGCATATATTTTTATTTTATATTTTTAGTCAAGTAACCAGAGATAGGTGCAGCACACCAGTACACATACAGTAACGATTATATATAGGTAACAACTCCATATAGGTTGACTTCTTCAACTTTTACTGAAAAATTGAAAAAATAGCAGGGTTTAAAAAAAAAATCAAAACTCCAATTTAACCCATGAAAATTCGGAATTTCAAAAAAATTAGAAATCCTTTTTTAGATATTCATAAAATCATTCAGTTCAAACCTAGCTCAAACAGTGATACACACTCACAGTTTACAATCCATTAAACTTTGTGCTTCAAACGATCAATCTCCAATATTACATATATATTTTTTCCCAAAATTTTTCAAGATGAAATACAACTAAAAACCTTCTCAGTTATGCCAAGAAACATGGATAAAAATTTGGTTGCGATTGATGGAGTAGTTTTTTTGTTTATCCCGAACAAACAATCCTCTTTATATATTAGGATAAATACAAACGAGACACTCGTATATCCTGTGACACTCCCAGTAATGTAAGTATTCCAACGCGACGTCGTTCATCTAAATCGGTTCAGCAATTCAGCTGCTTCGGTTGAATAAAAACATATACTTACATACATACACCCTAAATACATTACACTTCTTTTTGGGCAGTCGTTTAGTAACAGTGATCTGTTAGATCGAGAGCGTACTTGATTCATGAAAAATTAACCTTCAATCTTCTAACAAATACCCCGTTTGAATTGTGAAAATCGGACAATTGTTTACAGAAATATTATAAGAGTACCCCATTGCACCTCCCAAAACAGCGCCCCAGAGACACCCCGTTTATTATCAGTTGATGTCGATGATTGGTCTAGCCTCGCACAAGGTGCTTGCATCACCTCACCAGTCTATCCTCACACGTAACGGGAAGCCCATTATTATAAAACAGGATTTTTTAAAATTTATTTAATATTATTTTATTTAACGTAAATTTAATTATATTATTTTTGTAATATTTTTCATTCGATTGATTCGAATCATTCAGTTCAAATCCAGTCCGCACAGTGACAGAGATTCAGTTCATTAAGTTTATGCTTCAATGTTATTTTAAAAGGTTAAAAGTTTGGTTTAAAGTTTTACCGATAATCTCCACTACTATATATATATATATACATATCTATATAATCTATGACACTCCCGGTAACGTAAGGATTCCAAAGCGATGTCATACATCTAAATCGGTTCAGCCGTTGAGCTGCTACGGTGTTAAAAATATACGTACATCACCCTAAATACATTACACTCCTTTTTAGATAGTCTTGTATTAATTTAAATTAATACACATCTATCTACTTTAGTAAAAATATTTTTTTTAATACACATGTTATGTATTTTAAATTAATTTATTACAGTTCTATAGTGGGTATTATTAGTTTTTATTTACAACAATGACTTGCTAATTACAACATCTGTTTCAGTACAAATTATTTTTCAATATTATAATTTGTTATAATATGACATCTGCTATAATATGATTTCCATAATATTTTATTTTATCTAATATTTTCAATATTATTAAACTGTTATATTTGATTACATGATAACATTTTTTCTAAATTTATTCCAGTTGAGATCAAGTCAAGTTATTTAATTTTATTCGTGAGAAGATGAAAACTGGTTTTTCAATCTAGAGGGACTAACTTCAAGAATTTTTGCCATAACTTCGTTATTTATGAATGGATTTCAATACAAAAGATATTATTTTCTTTGTTATAAATACATATCATTTTTTTGTAATAACAATATTTAAATGAATCAGCGGTTACAAAGATATTAACAATTACAAGTTTATGTGGCCGCCATTTTGAAATGGATTCAGAGATCAGGTTCATTATTTTTATACAACTAACCCTCTAAGCACTCAAGCATTATACGAATTTCACCTCGATACAATTAACCATTCTTGAGAAATAAATTTTTATATTAAAAATTAAAAATGGCGAGTGGGCGGTAAACTAAGCGTTTCCTGACATATTTTGGTTTAAAAGTTTTTTCTTTATTTAAATGTGGGGACCATTCCTTGAATTCTTGAAACGATTTGTATAAACACTAGAATATACATATTATTCTTCAGTACGTTGATAGTGTGAAATACTTAATTTTTCTTTTATGCTCAAAACAATCCGACAATTTTCATAAAATTATAGGAAAAGAAATCAAGTTTTTCAGTAAAAATATTTATCATCAGATGCCATTTCAGAAATACTATTTGAAGAAAATTTATACTATCATTCAATTCATGAATTCAACATTCTGATAATAGTTATTATTTTATATTTCTATGAAAAAAAAAATTGGGTGATATGTAATGTCAAATTTTTACAAAAAATATTTAGGCAGGTTCAAATTTTAACCGATTAAAAATGTCGAAATCAGCGTAGGCTATGTAAAAAAATACACTATAACATTTTTCAAAGCTTAGAAAAAAAATTACTGTTCTTTCAGAAAATAATTTTGTCAGATGCACTAACGTAATGACTAATTTCATGTGTGAAATTCCGTTAAGTGATGTGTGAATGTATAAAACAATATGAAGGAGATCATTTGTCTAGCTTTGAGTGTTGTTTGACTTCCCGTTAATACACATACATACACTCGTGTGTATTTTATTCAATATAGAAGAACAATACTATACAAAGTAGTTGGACTTTTGTTGACATATTTTGTAAATACGGTGCATTAAACCTTTGTCATCAAAGCGATTAATACACTCAATGAATAAAGAAGTAAATATTATGAGCGTAAATAAAAAGAGAGTAAATTTACTTAAGCTGCAGTAACATTGTCGTTTAATTTAGTGCTGTTTAGCAAGTTTTACATGTACAGAGAGTTTCAAAATAAAAATCGGGGTTAATTTTCACGTACATTGATTAGATATACATAAAATCAAATAGCAACTGTTATAGCTGCACACAACCTCATAACGTTTTCCTGTACCTTCCATTTGAAAGCGCTAGTAGCAATGATGGCGAACCCCCAATGTGTTTTGCAGTTTGCAAAGTGTGAATCTGTAGTTACCGTACAACGTGCGTTCCGTTTGAAATCCCATTGTGATCCCTGACTGACAATAACATTTGTAGATAGTATAAATAATTTGAAACCTATCTGTATTTAAAAAGGAAAGAGTAGAGAACGACCGAGTGAGTCACAAAACAATGTTGAACGCGTAAATCCGTTAGGATGGCTAGCCGCGAATTAGCAATTTCTGTGACTTCTCTGTGGAGGATTTTAAGGAAACACCTTAAATTTAATCCATATCGTTTACAGTTGTTACAAACTCGAAGCCTACACAGATTGTGGTTTGGGTGGTAGCTTCGCAAATGAAATGATGCATCGTGACGATGAAGACTTTCTTTATTGTGTTATATACAGTAACGAATTAACATTTCATGTTAATACAAAAGTATACTCATTCATACTGTGCATATCTGGGGATCACAAAATACTCACGAAATATTGCAGTGTGAACGAGGTTTCCCAAAACTGGATGTTTTTTGTTCCGTATCCCGACGGCAAGTTTATGGGCCGTTCTTTTTCGCGGAAGCAATTGTATCTGGAATGAACTGTCTTCTTATGCTAAAACTATAGCTCTTTCCTAAACTGCAATACTGAACGACAGAACTTTATTTGGCAACAAGATGGTGCGCCTCCTCATTGTGATCGGTTGAATGAAATTCTCCCTGATCGCTAGATTGTTCGCCGGGGACCAGATAACAGGGCTAGTTTGTTGTGGCCTTCACATTCGCCCGATCTGACCTCATGTGAATTTTTTTCTTTGGGGGTTTGTAAAGGATCAAATGTACGTGCCAGAGTTACCGGCTGACCTACCCGACTTGAGACATAGAACTGAAGCAGCTGTCGCATCAATTACTCCAGATTTTCTGATTAAAATATGGTATGACCTCTCCTATTGGCTGGGTGTGTGCAGCGTGACGAATGGTGCTTATATTGAAGTCTTATAGGAAAAACCTTTTGAGTTTTTATTTCATTTCTAGTATAATTTATGAATGTTAATAAAACTTAATAACTCTTACATAACTTTAAAACTCTATTGATTTGAAACATACGGTACTATAATAGACAAAAATTTATATAATTCTATTTTAGTAACGGGGAGGGTTTTTTGAAATGAAATTTTTGTTTCAGAGATGAAGTATTATTTTTACTTCCTTGTACGACTATAAACGCGAAAAATTTCGGTTTTCAGATCTCAACGGAAATATCCATTTTGACGTCTCGGCGTAACGTCTGTACGTAAGTATGTATGCGCGTACGTATATACTCGCATAACTCAAAAACGATTACCCGTAGAATATTGAAATTTTTAATTTCTTTAACATCTAGTTGTGCACTTCTATTGATTGCAATCGACTGAACCAAAAGTGTTCAAAAAAGCTTAAAATCCAAAAAATATATTTTGATTTTGGACATTTTCCTAACTGCAGTAATAAGCCTTCTTTGAGAGCTTTTCAACGTTATATCATAAGTGGTACTTATTTTCATTAGTTCCAGAGATATAGCGTAATAAAATTTTAATTAATGAAATAATTTTGATCTTACAAGGAGAAGGAATCGGCGAGAATCCGACTTCATTTCCTTTTTTTTTATTTAAATATATTGATTTACTAATAATTATTAACCTGTGATTATAAAAAAATCTTTACAACAAATAACAATTCAATAATAACAAAATAAAATTAAAAAATATGTAATTTAATAGGCGTACAAGGAAGTCAAGTGGTGTCCACATCAGATTTTTTTTATAAACACAAATATATACCATTAAAACATTTAGTAAATTTATAAATCCAATTCCCTTCAAGATCAACGTCATTTTATTTACATGTAAAAAGATAACGGTAGCATTAACTTTTCTAATCCAACGAAACACTAAGCACAAGTTTAGTGAATAATACAGAATAGTTTAACCGAACATAACTTATAGTATCAGATTTCATGCGGTGTAAAATGTGAAACGTATTTTTTATCTTTTACACCTTCAGGTGTACTCATTTAAACACATATTAACGAGGAAGGTGAAATAGATGGTAGAGAACAGCTGATTTAAAAACCCAGCACGTTTATCACTACCCAATTTCTCAGACAGTTCCGATTTTATAAGTTATTTTTATAGATGTTGGACCGAAGGTCCTCAAAATGTTGATAAAATATAAAAGTTAGTATTGCGTGAATTTTCTGCTGTTTTATATTCTAAAATATCGGTTCTAATAAATTGCAATTCTTATATATAACATCTTACACCTTAAAAAACCCAAAAATTTGACTGTTACGCATTCTTACATATATTATGTATCATTTAAGGAAAAATGCTTAGTATTAAACCATTTTTACATTTTCTTATTTATAATTATTGTTGTTATTATTTATTTTCTGTTTAATTAGGAAGAGAAAGTTACAAGCAGGGGATACCATCATATTGTTTTAAACTGGAATTCAGTGAGTGATTCTTTTACAATAAAATAATTTATAATATAATTCGTGATGAAGAATAAATAAATTTTATTGAAAATACAAGAACTTAATAATAGATAAGTTATTTTACTTCATTGTAAAACAATCTAATTTTAAAATTAACAATAGATTTTATATATATATATATATATATATATATATATATATATATATATATATATAAAAGCAGAAGTTAATAATTTTAGATTTAAAAGAAAAAGATATTAAAAAAAACAAGGTCAATTTCTGATGTGCTTTGTTACACATTTCGATATTAAGTACAGGCGTATCATAAGGTGATTAGCAACAAAAGGCGTAACAGAAGTAATACAACTGAACAGCAAAACAAATTGATTTATATGAATTTGTTACGGACAACGATCAAATACAATGACGATTATATTCTTTATTAGAAATTGTGAAAATATATCTTATTTTCCCTCTTTTAAGAACAAATTAATTACAAATATTTTAATTTATTGCAGAGAATAAATAATTTTATAAAGAAGAAAACAATGCAGTATAATTTTTTGAGATATCCATAGTGCTTATTGTTAAGCCATCATAAAAGTAGGATTACTGTTTATTTTTTAATATTACTAGGAACAATTAATTATCTCTGTCACTCATATATCTCTCTCACATATAGAGAGAGAGAGAGAGAGAGAGAGAGAGAGAGAAAGAGAGAGAGAGAGAGAGATAAAAGGCTAATTAATATATATATATATATATTAGCAATAAATGAGATAGTAAAATAAAATTTTTTTATCAAACAAACGAATTCAACAACTTATAAATTGTACTTGTGATCCCACTTCTTTTGTATGGTTACTCCTATCGGGACTTCAAGTTTTAAAATTAATCTAAAAAATTATAAATTTAAAAAAGTTAATAAATAAGTATATACATTGGCAGACGATGTGGTCAATATGTAAAATAACAAGATAAATGTTATAGTCATACCTTAATGTTAATGAGACGTACATATTTACATACATTTTTTTATATCATAAATGCACTTTTATATACATATATGCGCATTTAAATGCAAATTATTTTCAATAAAAATATGCCGATTGCGTAAGTTGTTTATTTTGCTTGACAGTCACGAATACTGTTCTATGAAACTTTTAGTTGAATTACTTAAACATACGAGTAGTACGTAAAAACTATAATTAGAATTTTTTTTAAGTGTGCATTGTTGAGGAAAAAGAAAATTTTTGTACTTGTACGAACTTTAAGAAAATAATTTTTTTATTTTAAAGTAACAGATTGAAAAAATGTTGTTTTTTTTCATTTTAAAGAGTTTCATATTATCGGTTAATATTTATATTTGTTTTTAATGTTTTAATATTATATTTTAAAAATAGTGATTAAAAAATATTTATATTACTATTATAAAATACAGGTACAGGAACGCATACATCCTCTCCCATAAATAGTATTACTTAATAATCAAAATCGGGGGAAGAAAAATTTAATGTAGACGTTTTGCTGTTGAGATGGCGATATTGGCGGAGAGCCTAACTAAATTAAATGAAATGCTCGATGACTTAAATGAAGCTTGCAAAAGTCAGGGTATGAGGATAAATAAAAATAATAGAAAATGTATGATATTAGTTGGAAAAGAGGAGAGGATTGAAATTAAGATAAAAAATGAAGTTTTAGAGCAGGTGAAGAAATTTCAATATTTAAGGAGCTTTAAAAACGATGACCTGGTTTGCACAGTAGAATTAAAACAAGAATTTCAAGAAGTAAACGGGCATTTAAAAAGAAGAGAAGACTGGTTTCATGGCGATACAATATATTGCACCATTCATTCATCAGGGAATGCACACAGCGGTACTGCCGTTATTATTATAAGTACTTTTTCTCATTTTGTACCTGTTGAACACAAAGAGGACTAAAAATTTTCTATCTCTTCCGGTTATTGCCCACCAAGACATGCTGTGAAGGCGGATCAGTTTACATCATTCTTTAGATCCTTGAGTCTGAGATTCATCTGTGGTGGGAATTGGAATTCTAAGCAACTACAGTGATCGAGACTTACATCACCAAAAATCAGGCAACTTTTCAGATCACTGACTGATAATAATTTGGAGTGTTTGTCTTCTGAAGAACCAATCTACTGGCCTACAGATCTTAATAAAATTCCAAATCTCCTCAATTTTTTTCATTTTCAAAAGTATTCTGGTAGCTATTTACATGTTGGACCACATTTTGACTTGTCGTCAAATCATACATCTGTTGTGCTTACGATATCTTTTGACGTTATACTAACTGCTCGATTTTCTACTCTGTTTAATAAATTGATCAGTAAACGACGTCTCAAGACTTTTGGAGGGAAATACAAGATTGGATGTGTCTTTGAAATCACCGACCGATGTGGATAATGCAGTACATGAATTGACCAAACTGATTCAGTCAGCGTCGTGGGCCTCTAGTCCCAATATGGATTTTGCTTCCCCAGCTCAAAATACGTATCCGGTTTTCATCAGAGAAAAGATAGAAGAACGCCGGAGGCTACGACACGTATGGCAGAGAAATCGTTTCCCTTTTGATAAGGGAAGATTAAACAGGGCTTCTTATGAATTAAAAGGATTAATTCAAACTTTTAAAACCATTTTGTTTCAATCTTATATGATAGGCTATCTGATAGGCCTCAAGCTGATAGGCTTCAAGCTCTCTGATAGGCTATCTGCTGAATGTGATTTATGGAAAGCTACAAAGTCGTTCAAGAGACCCCAGCAGTCTGTTCCTCCTGTCCGTAAAAATAACAGAACATGGGCGAAAAGTTTTCAAGAGAAGACGAACTTATTTGCTGAGCACTTCGACGTGTTCCAGCCCAATAATATCGAAACGAATCCAAATTAAATTAAGAAGATTTCCGAATATTTTATCTCTCTTCAAATGTACTTACCAATTAAACGCTTTACAATCCCAGAGGTTTTTTCAGTGATTAACAACGAAGTACTTCCAACAAAGGTGCCGGGATATGATTTAATGACAGGTCAGGTTCTTCAAGCATTACCTCGTCAAGCGATATGTTTAGTCACTCTAATTTTCTGTTATTCGAATTGGTCATTTTCCTGGTGCGTGGGAAATTTCACAAATAATTGATATACCAAAACCGGGTAAAGAGCTAACAAATGTTAACTCTTATAGTCCTATCAACTTGCTTCCAGTGCTCTCTAAAGTGTTTGAAAAGCTTTTTTAAAAAAAAATTAAGCAGTTCGTAAATTATCAAATTCCAAATCACCAATTTGGGTTTAGAGAAAAAGATGCTACTATGGAGCAGTGGAGCAAGCAAACAGAATTATTAACGTTATGTTTAGTCAAACCTAGGAATGACTGTAAATCGGCCTTTGACTGTAACAGTTATAAATCATGTTCCAGACAACAAAAAAATACTGTTCAGCGGTTTTCCTAGATGTCAGTCAAGTTTTTGACAAAGTTTGGCACGTAGGGTTGCTCTATAAATTAAAAAGATGTTACCTCATTTCTACGTAGTGCTAAAATCTTACCTAGAATATAGATATTTTCAAGATAAACATAATGAAATTTTAACGGACTTGTTCCTAATATAATGAAGGGTACCTCAAGAAAGCGTTTTCAGACCTATCTTACATGTTCTGTTTACTGCGGACTTGCCAATTACGGCTGACACAACCGTTGCAACTTTGCTGACGATACTCCAATTCTTATTGTCCATACCCAGCTACTGTATGTAATTATATTCAAGACTATCTCACTCTTCTCGAATCCTGGCTTACAAGTTGGAAAATAAAGATAAATGAAACAAAGTCGAAGCACGTCATATTCGTCCTTCGAAAGGAAAACTGCCCAACTATTTCTATTTTTAATATCGCAATTTCAATTTCTCAAGAATGTAAATATTTAAGTTTTCATCTTGACCGACGCCTTACTTGAGTAAAACACATCAAATCTAAGTGAAAGCAGTTATACCTTAAGTTTAAAAACATATACTGGCTAATAAGACAGATCTCGGCTCTCAGTAGAAAATAAATCATTGATTTATAAACCATCTTGAAACCAATTTGGAGAGGGCTTGAATTTTGAGGTTCAGCAAGCAATTCCAGTATTAACATATTTGAACGTTATCAGACAGAAACACTACGAAAAATTTTAAACATCTTGGTATATAAGCAATAAACTCATATATAATGATTTTAAATTACGAACCGTTAAGCTAGAAATCTCTATGATCAGTCAACGATATCAAAATCGTTTGGATCGGCATCCAAATTATATGGTAGTCAATTTATTGGATAACACTATCAGCAATTTTTCAAAATTAATGTGAAACAATATTCTTGATTTGATATATCGATTCAATTAAGTGGTTTTATAAACCAGCTTAACGACGTCCACTTCAATTTCATTTCTTTTCATTGTTTAATTATAAGTTACAAACTATTGGGTCTTTAGCTTCTTAATGTTTATTCCAAATTTAGTTTATTTAATTATTGTTCAATTTTAATTCTGAACAGATTGTAAAGTTACTGTAACGTTAAAATAAAAAAAAATTAAGTTATTTCCAGGTGTTCTTTTTTTTTAATCTACGATACGTAACAAATATCAGCTAATATAAACACTGAAAGTTAATTTTTATTTAGAAAATATCAGTTTTTTTAATCTTTTTTTTCGTAGGGGGAGGAAAAAGCTCTGCCAGCCGCCATCAGGTCCGCACTGACAGCAGTGCAGGGCTCCCAACCGCTAAAAAAACTCCCCCTCTTATCATGCAGGGGCTGGATCTAAACCATATGATATGTATCCAGCCCCTGCATGATCACCCAGGCATTCAACTATCCGAATCTATTTGAACGAAAGGCGTCACGAGGGGGCAATCAATGAGTGAAGACTCCGAGGAGCCCCCGCCGCCCACCCCAAGAAGTTGATCACCCCTTGATCGCCCATCATCTAACTCCAAGTCTCCGATCCGCATCTCCTCATTGGCCTTCTCTTGTATCACTGTTGCGATCGTTGATAAAACAGTTAATAATCACTTGATATAACCATTTAATTAGTTATTATCTTGTTAATTATTATTTATTGTTTATTATTATCAATATTATAGCACTGTTTAAAGTTCGTTATTGAATGCGTTATGATTGCAAAACGAAATAAAATTGTTCATACAGCGCGTTTTACCACGTTTTATTTTTAACAAAATTTTTCCGTTTTTGCAAATTTTAATGCTTATAACTCGATAACGAAGGCATTAACAGAAAAATGGGTTTCACCATTGTTTTTCTTGTAAAATTTTAAATCGAAATCATGTGTCATATGTCCACCTTTCCATTTAAAAAAATTAAATTTGATTCAATATGGCGGACAAAAAAATTAAAAACCCACCGTAATGCAGATTTTTTTTTAACTATATAAAACCCCATTTCTCATTCTATATAAAATACCTATCAGGTATGCAATATAAAGCTGTTTCAATACATTAGTAACAATATTCAAAATAAATAATATTATAATTAATTCGTGTATACATTAAATAAATACTATTTTCACATAAGTATCAAAATACATAATATGAATTAAAAAATATATTTTAGCTGTATTTCAACTGTATTAGATTTCTTTGTTAGAAAAAATGAAGATTATTTACAGTATCGTCATGCTCTTTTTAATAATCTACCGCAATAGAACGTGAACTTTGTATGTGAAAGTAATAAATAAAAATAACAAATAAAAGTGAAATCTATAAATTCAGGAACAACAAGCACGTATTCAGGATTATATTCCAAAGATGGGTGACATATGATTTAAGAGCATTATGAAAGCTATTCATGTCCTCACGTATGTTTATAATTAAAAATAAAGTAAACAATACTTAATGATTAACCAGAAAATTAAAAAAAGAAAAATTGTTTATACTGTATTAAAGGGAGAATGTCGAAAGGGCACACTCATTGAATTATTACAAATGGCTGGTGTTTATTCTACACAGATTGATTTCCGAGTCCTTATACCAGTATAACTTATGCTTATCTTTGTTTATTTCGACCCAGATATGAATATTTATTTCCTATTTTAATATAAAACTTTAAAATTACTCTATTCTGTAATTGAAAAACTTTGTTTCTGCAAATGAAGTTATCAGTATTTTTATAATAATATTTTTGTAAAATATATATAACACTAAGGTCACCGCTTTTTTGTTAGCGATTTGTAGAACAGAGATACTTTCAGTATAGTTCTGCAATAGAGAAAATAAAAATGACGTTACCAATTAGACCTTTATATAGATAATATTGTTACCTTTATATAGATAATACACCGGGTTGGTTTAGTGGTGAACGCATCTTTCCAAATCAGCTGATTTGGAAGTCGAGAGTTCTAGCGTTCAAGTCCTATTAAAGGCAGTTACTTTTGTAAAGGCAGGATTTGAGTAATAGATCGTGGATACCGGTGTTCTTTGGTGGTTCGGTTTCCACACGTTAACCACACATCTCAGGAATGGTGGAACTGAGACTGTACAAGAATCCCGGTGTAGCATATCTTTCTCTTGGCAACAAAATGATTTTTATTATCATCTAAAAAAAGAAGTAGGAAACTGTAATTGGGCTTGTAGTTAGCAGAAAAAATGAATTACTAATATTTCTAGTTAAGAAATTTTTAATTTTTGTTTTTCCTCAATCAGAATTCCTAGAAACAGATTTTTTTAGTTAAATTAAAAGAAAATATTTAGCTTACGTAAACCAGTTAATATTATTCTGCAATATATTTGTAATTTTAATTTAAATATTTTTGTTTAACTTCTTACTTAATAGATAATGGTATGAAAATATGTATTGTTCATTAATTTATTTAATTTTTATTTCGTAATTTTATTAATGGTATAAAACTGTTTTGTTTAGTTTTATTTAATTTAATTAGTTTTATTTTTAATTAACTTGCACTACAAAAATATAACTTTTTTAAATATTTTAATTATTAAAATACGTAAGTTTTTATTCACTCTGATGGACTTATAATATTTATATTTTTATTGTTCATTTGTCATAAATTTAAATTTAAAATAATAATTAATATTTTATAAATAACACGGTACCTAGTTTTTAATTTAAAAATAAAATATAATTTTTATAAATAAAAATATGTATATATTAATCGAATTAAAAAGAGATATATATTAATATAATTAATATATATATATCTTAGATATATATTAACGTTATATATAACGTCTCGGTTGGGTGTTAATATTTATATCCAAGTAAGTCACTAGGCAAATAACAGAAATAAATAAAAATACGCAGATGAAATAATTAGATTAAAAATATTCCATATTAAATAAAAATAACCATTTTAAAATATTATGATAATATTATTTAAAATAAAACAAAATACAAAACAATAACATAACGTTTCGCCTTCAGTGCGAGGCTTTATCATGTGTACCTTAAGGCTTTTTTCAAGTTGCGCTTGATAAACCCTCGTATTGAAGGAGAAACGTTGTTTTATTGTTTTGTATTTTGTTTAAAGTAATATCGAAATATTGTAAAATGGTTGTTTTCAAATTCAAATTTATTCCAATAATAATTTTACAAACAGATCCATTCTCTAGAATACCTAGAGCAACATACAAGCTCTAGTGTCAAAGGTAATAATACATAAATGAGTCTTAAAATATATCTAATCTAAATATAATTAATCTAAAGTTTGTCAGATTTAGTTAGTTAACATTAATAATCATTACATATAAGACGGTGTGTAGTTCGATTCATCAACAATAGTACAAAACCTTGATCATAACGTAAATTTTGAATAGTATTTTAATTTTATTCGTTCTATGTTAATTTTATTCATTCTAATTTAGAAAACAAAACACTAGTGTCCTGAATACTGGCAACCCATTTCTTCACCTCTTTAATGAAGATATTTTCAACACTTATACTACTGTCTAACATGTTACAAATTTTAGGTCCTAAATAGAAAAATGATTTTCGAAACTGTTCTTTATATACTGCCAGGATTTATGTATTTTCTGCATTCATACTTCTTGTATTGTACAAATTATTTATTTTATAATCTTTACAACTATTGAAAAATACTCTTAATATTTTGTACATGTATAGATTATTTGCAGGTAAAATATTCAGTTTTTGAAAACCTCAAGAGATTGGTTGAAACTGCTTTTGAAATTCATAATTTAAATTATTCTTTTTTGTGCTATTACCACACTTGTCAAGTAAGATTTATAAGTGCCTGCCCAACATTCGATTCCAAATTCACGTCTAGATTTAATAAGCGCATTATATATATACAAACCGACCATTTTTTGATTGCAATAATGTCGTAACTTGTAAAATTTATAAGAGTATAATAATAATTCATTCCTTAATTTTAATATGTGAGGTTTCCAACTTAATTGAGAATCTATAATTAGGCCTAAATATTTAGTGAAATTAGTTTTCCTTATACATTCTCAAACACAAATACTATCAGAGGAGCAAGAGTGTTTATGATCTTTTACAGAAAAGGTCGCTTCCTCTCTACCCAGGAAATTAACAAAATTAGATCTATTTGTGCTAAGAATTAATTCATTATTGTAGAAGAATGTATTATTGTTTTTACCTGAAGAATTATAATAATAAATATTTGTGATCTAAATATTTTATCTGAGTATTTATATTTACTTCTATTATTTGCGTAGTGACTAATTCGAAGCTGAATATATATATACATTAGTCATTAATTAGGATTAAGGATTCCAACGTTACTCCTTTAATCCCGCGTTAATCCTTAACGTTACCTCCCGGTAACGTAAGAATTCTAAGGCTGGGTCATACATCTAAATCTGTTTAGCCGTTGAACTACTACGTTGGAACAAACAAACATACATCCTAAATTATACTCCTTTTTGGGCAGTCGTGTAAAAAGAAATTATGCACTAAAATCTTGATTTTATTTACTATTAAATAACAATATTGTTTACGTATTAAATGAAACATTTAGTTTTTAGAAGACAGATTTTTTTATCTTTATATATTACAGATATATAATTAAATAAGGGTAAGTTGGAAACTATATATATAAGATGTCAGTAACTACAGCCCCTTAGATGTAAAGAGTAACCCTTATTACGAGATGCTTTCAGAAATCATCTACGTTAAAACCATTATAAAATGTTATACACGTAAAATTCACACAAAATTAGATTCAAGGACAAAAAATAACTGTTCACCATGGAATATAAAATTGGGAAAATTAATTATTTTTGCATACTGTGAACTAGAATATTTTGTTTGAGCTATGCGTTATTATTTTTCAGCAAAGCAGGTTTCTTAATTAGGATAGATTGGGTGTTAAATGTACTTGAATTAAAACATGTAATTAGAGAGTGTGTAATGTTATATCTATAGAAGTTAATAATTGAAACATGTAACAGTTTGTTACGCCACAAACATTACAACTGTACAAAAAGTTATATTTGCTATTTTTATTATTAACTATAACATTTTATTGGCAAAAAAAGTCTTTAACATCTTTTTTAATTTGTAAAGCATTATTTATGATGTATTTTTAAAAGATGAAATAAATTTGGGCAGTGTATAACAGAGGCATCTTTGATTACAAGGAACAAAGAGATCCGGGATTATTTAGGATTCCGGTCCTTGTGAGAGATGATACAACATTTCAGTTTAAAATATTAACTTCGGCCTACCTATGACATAAATCAGTTGGTAGTAAACCTATTAGATGACAATGGAGATGACATTAGAAGGTTGAATTGACTGGACGTTCTAGACCATGTGTTGAATCTCCCTATAGTGTTTTAATATGCTAGTTAACTCGAATGCGAGTATTGTGCATTATCTACTCGATTTTTAATTTAAAATTGTTACACTGACTTTTCTTTCTTTTCTTTTACTGATTCATCATTCGTGTTTACTTCTACTTATTATATCTTATTTTAGTTTCTGTTGTTCTAGTGGTGTTAAGTGTCACTTATAATTACTTGTAATTGTAAGCGCTTGACATAAAAATGTTTTTTGTACTAATGTGTCATTCTTGAGGAGGAGTTTCGCTGATTGCTCTTTATCATGTGATTTGGGATGTGATCCAATTTACTAAAGGTTTATGTAAATGTACCAATTGTAAATAAGCGTTAAAATAATAAAAAAGAATTCTTTATGCAATAGGTACTGCAAAATTCCGAGCATAATTACACAATTTATTTACTAAATTAAACTTTTCATTTGTGATTGTATTCCAAGAATGAGTTCTTTTTAAAAACAGTGAATGATTCAATAGAATTTTAATATCATGTTTCATTTGACATAATCTGGCTACAATCAATGAGTTACAGTGTAAGCAAATAATAATAATAAACTAAAGACTGCAAGAAATTAATATCGTAACGTACAATAAACTCTAAACAACTCACTTTTCGAGTAAGGTCAGTTCATTCTTTTTTTAAAGTTAAAAATCTTAATTTTATAGTTAATTCTAGTAATAAAGTAACTAAAAACCTATGTTTAAATTGTTTTTATTACATTTATATTGTTCTACGTAAAGACTTGAAATACTTACACTAAGAAATCTCCGCCTTTAATTAAATGTAGATATTTATTAACTTTATTAACCAACAGAAATTTTACATCAGCATAAGATAAGTCACAAAATTAGTACAGTCAATTTGTATTTTTATTTGAAAATCCTTACCTACCGATTGATGTTTTTTCGATATGTTAGGGGTGATGAGGGAAGCTTAACTCCAGATTTTTAACATCCCCCTCCCATAGATTTTTGAAAAACTCAAAATGTTTTTGAAATGCGCTTTTCTCTGAATCTATGCATTTTAGAGAAAAGTTTTTCAAACAAAAGATGTTGAGGACATTCTTTTCTACAATTAATGTATTTAAGGTTATGCCGTATTATTTGAAATTGAAATTCTAGGTGGCGCTGAATTTGTAAAAAAACGTTTTTTCGGGGTTTTCAAAGGAAAAAATTGTTTTTCGTCTGTATTGCATTTGGAAAAGTTGTTAATCTCAAAAAAACAGATAACTTTTATTTAAACAATTTTCTTGTACGACTTACCGTTTTGGAGCTGTAGCTTGTGAAAGTGTGAAAATGTTGTGAATTGGGCACGTGTTCGAAACCGGTCTAGTCGTTTACAACGTTTTTTAATTCAATAGATGAGCAAGGGATACATTTTCTATGAACCATGAATTAAAAAAAACTGTATTATTTATTTTTAGACTTCCGAAATATGATTCAATCAAAATATCTCACTATAATATAAAGAAACAACATCTTTTTTGTTTGTTCCCGATAACCGCAAACATTACTGAAACAATAATTTACGAAATTTTTTATGATCCAAGTAATATTTATCACAGTTTAAATGTTACGAATCTCACTGCTATATAAATCATAAATAAAAAAATTCTCGCACAGTTCTGCCCTAAAAGACCAATTTTTCGTTTCTGTGGCTACTTCGCAGCCCGAAACGCAATGATTTTCAGAGTAGAACGCACTACATACGTTCGATTAAGTAGTAGATCCTACACACACGCATTAAGTTTCAACTCGCACACCACTATTACTCATTGCATAAGCCGTATGAAAAATACACCAATTCAACATCAACTTAACCTCAAATTGAAATTACGTTGTTGTCGACCTTAAATTCACCGTAACTCAAGAATGACTCAGCCAGTCTTCATTAAATTTTTACATATAAAACTTCAGATACACTATTATAGCATATCTAAATTTCAATTAAATAAAAATTAGACCAATAAATTGGTCTAATAAATTTGGAGATTTTCGAACAACAAATTTTATGCGTAGGCCTAAATATGCAAGGAAATTAAATTTTAAGTAAATGGTATTTTTTTACTCTTTATACTTCAAAATGTATAGAAAATTTAATTTTACCCCCACCCCTCTAAATTTAACCGTGCGACCTAAAGTATCGTATTTTTCTCTGAAAAGTACGAGGATAAAATATATAAATAAGTATCATAGATTAGTAAATTTAATATCACTGTCTATATCAATAGGTATTGTCTACATCAATCATTGTCTGTCAATATCGTCTTCTTCAGATAGTTATTAAGTGATTTACTAAATTTAATGTCATTATTTATAATAAATCTAATTTGTATTACTATCGTAATGTGTGTAAAAACAAATTAGATAATAAAATTAAAGGTAATGATGAATATTTACATATTTAACAACTGAAAGGTTTTTACTCATTCAAATTCTCGTATTTTATACGGTAAGTTGTGAATAAATTTGAGACAGTCCACATATAATTATTAAAAAAATATTTCCAACGTTTTAAGCTCTTTACACGTATAAAACCGGAGAAGTGGCGATGGGAGAAGTCGCATTTAATAATTTTAGATTTTTTTGGTTTACTAGTTTTAAATATCTGATGTGAAAACCAAATGACTTCCTTGTTTGCCTATTAAATTATATACACTTTTTTTTTTAAATGAAAAGTACATAAAATTTTATTTTATTAATAATTTCTGATATTTTTTCATATTTCTTTTTTTGTTTTTATTATTGAATTATTATTTTTCGTAAATTTTTTTTACAATCAAAGGTTAATAATTATTAATAAATTAATATATTTAAATTAAAACAAAAGTTAAAAAAAGGAGATGAAGTCTGATTCAAACAGATGTGACTTCCCCTTGTAAGATCCAAATATTTCATTAATTAAAATTTTATTTTGCTATAACTCTGGAACCAATGAAAATAAGTACCATTTATGATATATCGTTGAAAATATCTCAATGAGGGCTTATTACTGCCGTTAAGAAAAAATCCAAAATTCAAATTTTTTTTTTGGATTTTGGGCTTTTTTTGGACACTTTTGGTCCAGTTGATTGCAATCAGAAGGGGAGATAAACAACTAGATGTTACAACAGTCCTAAATGCAAAATTTCAACACACTACGGTTAATCGTTTTTGAGTTACACGAGATACATGCGTACAGACGTCACGCCAAAACTAGTCAAAATGGATTCAGGGATGGTAAAAATGAATATTTCCGTTGAAATCTAGAAACCGAAATTTTCAGCGATTATAATACTTCCTTGTACTTAGTACAAGGTGGTAAAAATAGATTACATATAATTAAGTTAAATAATGTTAAAATATTATTCCACAGTTGAAATGAGTATCGAAAAGCATAAAATAGTTTATATAAACAATGGCATAAAACAATTCTTTATTACAAAAAATTAATTATTGCTAATTAATCAATCTAAATTTCATTATTAAATTTTTATAAAGTGACTTCCGCTAAACAACCTTTTGTTAATAGAGTCTTTAAATTTATTATGAAAATTATAATAATATACCGTAATTCTTAATTAATTCAGCAACGTAATATTATTGTTTCAAAGCCGTATGGTTGTTGGAATTCAGACAATTTTCGATATTTGTAAATATAATTTGTTTTATACACAATGTAATAAATCCTTTCTGTCATGAGAAAGCGCTTCTTCAGCGTCATTAACATAAGTAATGTAGATAGTAAGTACAGTACATTTTTCTTCAACAAAGATTTATTGAAGAAAACATCATCTGTATGGAATATTTATACTCGTATACATTCAAACTAATTCACAGTACGTAATATCAAAGTAATAACAACGCAGAACATTTCAATGATATCAAATACAAGTTACACCATTCATTATATACTAAGGAAAGATTAGGATTCCGATAATACGATTTTCTTTGTTACGGACAATGTTCAGTATAAAGAAATTTTATACTTAACAATTCAGGTCACACGTGGATTAAATTGTAGCCGACAGCAATAAAGAAAATAAATCATAACAGGCATATCGTATATCGCAATTTGTCTATGAAATAGAAGGCATTAATAAATACGAGCAATATGCCGGTAATTTATATTCAAAGTCATATTTACCGGTTTAAATCTTCGTAACTAAAATCCATTTATATTATTTCATAGATCAATTCGTTCAAAAGATAGAAATAAAGTGTAAAATTTATAAAAATATTATAATTTGGTCGACAAATTATAGACTCTTTGAATTATAACTCTTTTGAAAAGATATGTAATTATACACAATACTTTATCATTCCAGGGTGCCAATTCCATTTTAATGGGAATTCAAATCTTAAAATAGACTCCACAAATCATAAACTAATATCTTCCGGATAGCAACACTAAAAGAAAATTATAGAAATCAACTATCAAAAGAATATACCAAATAGAAAGTCTTCCTTTTATTTTCAATCAATTGTATATGTTTTATACAGCTACTTATAAAATTTCCGCTTCTAATAAGTGATAATGTTCTTAAATATAATACACTGCTTCGTAATATTCAAAAATATTACTTAATACTATGAAATAGTAAATAATTAAATATTAGGTTACATTAATTTATTTAAGCCGTACACAAAATTTTCGGTAATTTCGATAATCTGTGGAAAGTGGGGTACGGGTTTATTTGCATTTCTTGATGTTTTATAACCCAAGGATCTCAAAAAAACAAAAAAAAAAGGCGTTAATGTTCTACGTACATATGTACGTGTACTTACGTATTTGAATCTTAATAACTTTTAACTAGATAAACCGATTTTGATGAAATTTTTTACAGACTCGTGTACATGGGGCAATTTGTAACTGAAATTTTAGGGTTAATATCTCCAGAGAATGGGGTAGAGAATTTGGAGTTAATTTACTCAAAATTTTGCAAACATACCCTCACTTTACTAGCTCAATATATGCGTGGATGCTTATTTTAGCATTTTTAAAACTTTTTATTTGTTTCATATATTTTAAGAAACCTAGGCATATTAATAGTGGAAGCAAAAAAAAAAAAAAATACATTGGGGGTAATAATATTGTTTGTGGGGGGCCGACAAAGTTTAAAAATATGATTTTTTTTGAGTTTTCCAAAACTTTTTCGTTTATTTAAACTTTTAATATTCAAAAATACATATATTCAGTCTATACTGCGGACAATATTGTGGGTGGGGTAGCCAATTAAAGTTTAAATAATAACATTTTAGTGGATAATATTAGAATAAAACTTCATCATAATTTATTCCCATCCCCAAAAAGAAATCTTAGGTAAATTTTTATTGGTTCTTCATTTTTTATTGGATTTTTAAACGTTTTTTTTTTCATTAAACATAGTAAAGGTTTAAGGAACCATAAACGTTTCTTGGAAAGTGATTTTTTGAGATGAGACAGTAGATAGAAATACCGATTTTCTGAATTTGTAAAAACATCTTTGGTTTATTTAAACATATAATGATAACTTTACAATAAAACTTCATCAAAAATTTCTCTTTACCCCAACAAAAAATCTTAGGTAATTTTTTCATGTAAATTTTTTTCCGCTATATAAAAATAAATAACCAAAGCCAGGAAAGTATTACAGCTTTGTTGTAACTTTAATTTTTTAGTTGAAACATTAGCTTTTTATCATATAAATTATCTGATTACAAGCGACACTAGTCGATATAACTTTCATTGTGAGTATTGATGCTCTTTATACAACCATCCTAGTAGTGAATAGACTGATGTCATTTAAAGTTAGAACATCAACTACATCAACTACTATCAGCATTTACATGCTGATAGGCAATTTATTAGGTTCATTGAAGAAGTTAGAGGGTAATCATACTTAATAAATATCCCAAACCTTACGTTTTTATATAGCCTCCGGATAAGAAAGAAATAAAACTCTTCGGTTAGTAGACGAAACAGTTCCTATTAAACTATATAAATATGAAGGACGCATATACTTCCAAATGACCCCACGTTCGTAAGTGAATGCAGCGAATTTTTAACTAATACCCGCAGAATCAAACCAAAAAGGAATAGATCAACGATAAAGAGAATGTTAGTGAGAAAGGGCGATCTACTACATATGGACTGCAGCCCCATCGAAAGGATACATTACATCTTTAGATAATGAAGATTCGTTCCCGCTACAATCCAGTGGAGAAGGGTATATACAGTATTTTTAATTAGGATGAGAGCTCCAGACAACAGATCAATGATTTTGTGTAGATTAGTTAAAGAAAATAACATAATCATCATTTAATGTTCATTACAAGACTCGAAATTTTTTAATTCAAATTAATAATCAGATGATGATTTATTTTACACTTTCCGTCCTCTATCTATAGGAATAATAAATATATATGTTCTTTTAATGTGAGTTTATAATCTTGATTTTATAATCATATAAAATGCTTCTTTTATATCTGAAGTAGGAATAAATTTAATTATGGAGCTCATTTCTCCATTTTCAAATTGTTTCAAATGTTTAACATTATTCAATTTTTTTCTGAATTCATTAGATATATTTATCATAGGTTTGCTATTTAATCTAAATTAATGTTTTCCTTAATTCCATAAATTTAGAAGAAAGATTATTTTTTTCTTTTTCATTGATAAACTTTAACAACCCTCTATGATTTTAAATTTTAATATTTACTACATAAACTATATTTTACTAATTAAAATATTTAATCATTAGTTATAATTAACATTACGAGAATTGCATGGAAAGGCTTTCAAAATTATGTAAAAAGTATTTATATTAATTTGTATAACAGATTGTAAATTCATTTACTTATTATTTACAAACATTACAATAAATTATACTTAAGTAGGCTAAAATTAACGAGCAAACATTAATCTGAATAATAAGAAAAAAGTCTGGGATAAATAAATAATATGCAGAATATTTTAATTAAAGAGCAAGTAGACATCTAACTACATACTTTATTAAACAAAATAAAATCGATAGTATACTGATAAGTCGGAAGTTTGGTTACCGTTTATAGTAGTGTTGATGCGAGTGAATAACACGCTAAATACATTCACAGAGGAATAGGACAACATTCCAATGAATGATGCTATGTAGGTCACCAATACGAAGCGAAGGATGGTATGAGATATCCACCAGCTAGTAAGAACTGCAAGGATTCCAACGCGTGTTCGACTGCAGACCACAGACCGCAGAATCAGCAGCAACACATACGATATAAAAAAACTACAACACACACATACACAAACAAAAAAGTTACTCCTCCGTTCCCCTCTTCTACATTTCCTCCAGCTAACCAGCCGACTGGCCTCAATTTTAATCCCACATTATACTATTTATCATCACACGCAGAATTTGAAAGTAACAATCATGTAAAATGTATTTTTTTTAAATCCTCCAACAACCAACGATCTTTCATGCTTCGGTGCACATAAAAAAAATACAGTAATAGAATACACAAATTGAATAAAAATATACTATTCGCATAAAAATTTTTTTTCTTTATTATTATTTATTTTTTAACTGTATATACAATCATATAAATGATAGTAAAATCGAGTTTCTTGCATAGAAATATGCAAAATATTATATTTATTAAACAAGAGTTGTAAACGACTATACACATTTTTCTGTAATATTCTATAGACAGTCACTAGATTACTTTGAACGTCTCATCTGACTCTGCAGGAGTTTGTTGTATAAAAACGTGAGGGGTAACCTCAAAACAAGTATGAACCGTAAACCGGTGTAATTTGTGACCATAATTTGAAACTTTTATTTCAATTTGTTTAGATACTTTAATAAATAGCTAGATTATATTATAATTTTTAAAACCGCTTACCAACAATTATCAGTAGTAATATACGTTCTAGTGCTTTCAAAAAATTATTTCCATCTTCAGGAACGTACGGTAATGAGTAATGTATGTAATAATATTTACTTCAATATTAATTAAGTTATATAAATAAAATAATAGTTGTAAAAATATAACGATTGTCAAAATTAAATCAATTGTTATATTTATACAAGTATTATTTTGTTTATATAACGTAAATGTGAAGTAAATATTATTACTCACATAACTAACTACCGTACGTTCCTGAAGATGGAAATAAGTTTCTGAAAGTGCAAGAAATTATATTACTACTGATAATTGGTAAGCGGTTTTGTAAACTATAATTCAAATTCTATATATTATACATACCAACGGCCATGTTAAACAAAATTAAATAGCTAGGTATTTATTAAAATAGACATAATAATTTTAATAAAATAATATATTATAATTATATTTTATTAATATATTTATTAAAATAGATATTTAATTTACTATTAATTAATATAGTAAATCTGTACAATTACAATAACAATTTTTTAATTTATTACAATTTAATTTATTATCTAATACGTAAGGGTGTAACAAATTTTTGCGATGGTGTATAAAGTAGAAGATGTCAATAAAGTATGAAGAAATCATATTCAAGAAGTAGTAACAGTAATACAGACCAATTCTTTTATACAGGGCAGAAATTTTAATTTATTCAAAACAAGAAATAAAGCAAGCTAGTTGATACAGAAATGAAATTCATTAGTATGATAACACATTAATAAATGACGGTGAAAATGAAAACAAGAATTATAAATAAAGTATTTCTGAAAGGGATGGATGAAAAAAAATACTAAGCTTATTCGGTGACAGATTAAGTAAAGTCTGAATGCGAATTAAAAAAATGAGTTAAATATGAGATACCTAAAAGTTAGGCTATGAATTTATTTATATAGCATATGGCACCAACACACAACAAAAATTACAGTAAAAAATTACAATCAAACATCTAACAAATTAATATAAGCTATTGATTCTGAAGTCGCTATCAAGAAATCTTCAGGAATCCCTTCATAACCTGTCCTAGGGCAAACTTCTGTGATGTGTTTTACAGTTTGATTTTCACCACACTCGCAGAGGGGCGTCGGTACTTTCAGGAATAGGTACCGACGTCGGGTACTTTCAGGAATAGGCGCACCTACCATGCTGAGTTCATAGGCTATGAAAATATGGCTGGATAAATTTAAGGAACATATTAAGTGATGTATAACGAAAGTAGATAAAGTAATAGAAACCCACCGGGTTGGTCTAGTGATGAACGCGTCTTCCCAAATCAGCTGATTTGGAAGTCGAGAGTTCTGGCGCTCAAGTCCTAGTAAAGGCAGTTACTTTTGTACGGATTTGAGTACTAGATCGTGGATACCGGTGTTCTTTGGTGGTTGGGTTTCAATTAACCACACATCTCAGAAATGGTCAAACTGAGAATGTACAAGATTACACTTCATTTACACTCATACATATCTTCCTCATTCATCCTCTGAAGTATTATCTAAAACGGTAGTTACCGGAGGCTAAGCAGGAAAAGAAGGAAGAAAAAGTAATAGAAAAAAATCCATTTCCTTTTGTGGAAAATGCGAGATGGCATCTCTGAAAAAAGCAACAAGAAGAAGAAATAAAATAAAAATACAAGTAATTTGCCTAACGAAAAGAAGTTATTTTCCAATTCGGTTTTTCCAGTAAATTACGTCAGCCTACCATGTTACGTACGATAGCCATTAATTTGGTTTACTGAGCAGTCCTTGAAATAAACGAAACACATAGAATAAAATATAAGGTGAAGGTATTTTTTTTATATTTATCCAGGAAATCTAGGATGAATATCAAATAAAAGAGGTGTCAGCATTAAAAAACACAAACCTCTGTAGTTGAAAATGAATATTTTAGGCTCCGTTTCGGTAGCATGAATCCCTCCGGTTGAAAGACCGAAAAAAAAGGTAACATGAACCAATTTTCTCTCAAATCAGCTTGAATACAGAGGATCATTGTGTCGATAACTCGAATGATGGGAAACACTTTAATGGAAAACGATTTTTCAATAACCAGTTTAGAAACGGCTGATAAAAGAGAATTAAGTATAGATTTAGCAGATTGTAAAGGATTTTTTTTTTGGTGCAGGAACCTCTGTAAAAACTTGGAAAAGTAAGATTTTTTTCATTTAATTATTATTATTTCATTTTATTATTTCAAAATAAACACTCGGATTTTTTTTCATTTTATTATTATATGAATACCTCAGTTTTTAAAAGTTAAATAACTTTGAATTACTGAATCCTAAAAAACCAGTTTTCTTAATGTAATATTATTACAACGATAAAAAATAAACGCTGATCAGTAGCTACTTAATATCAAAATAAAAATATGTCATCTTTGAGTGTGTACTTAAATGGTGTAATTCTATATTCTTAAAATACAAGAATATAAATTCTGTTCATGGGTTCTACCAAGCCAATATCTAATCCGTTGGTGAAATTGTTAACTGGAGTTGACAGATAATTATTAAAAAAAAATTAGTGAATGTATTTCTAAAATAGTATATTAACCTGTAACTCATTTATTTTTTCAAAACACATTTATATCTAATGAAAAAATAAAAGAGGTCTTAAATGTGTGACCATTAAGAGATTACTTGATATGCATTTGCGAACGGAGTAGCCGGCCGTAATTGGAATTTATGGTGTAGAAGACAGGGCTTCATGTAAAATATAATTTTTTCTATGAATTATGCTTAAATATATATTAATAAACATAAAAAGAATTTTTTTTTTTTTTTTTTTGTCTTCAGTCATTTGACTGGTTTGATGCAGCTCTCCAAGATTCCCTATCTAGTGCTAGTCGTTTCATTTCAGTATACCCTCTACATCCTACATCCCCAACAATTTGTTTTACATACTCCAAACGTGGCCTGCCTACACAATTTTTCCCTTCTACCTGTCCTTCCAATATTAAAGCGACTATTCCAGGATGCCTTAGTATGTGGCCTATAAGTCTGTCTCTTCTTTTAACTATATTTTTCCAAATGCTTCTTTCTTCATCTATTTGCCGCAATACCTCTTCATTTGTCACTTTATCCACCCATCTGATTTTTAACATTCTCCTATAGCACCACATTTCAAAAGCTTTTTTCTTCTCAGATACTCCGATTGTCCAAGTTTCACTTCCATATAAAGCGACACTCCAAACATACACTTTCAAAAATCTTTTCCTGACATTTAAATTAATTTTTGATGTAAACAAAATATATTTCTTACTGAAGGCTCGTTTAGCTTGTGCTATTCGGCATTTTATATCGCTCCTGCTTCGTCCATCTTTAGTAATTTTACTTCCCAAATAACAAAATTCTTCTACCTCCATAATCTTTTCTCCTCCTATTTTCACATTCAGCGGTCCATCTTTGTTATTTCTACTACATTTCATTACTTTTGTTTTGTTCTTGTTTATTTTCATGCGATAGTTCTTGCGTAGGACTTCATCTATGCCGTTCATTGTTTCTTCTAAATCCTTTTTACTCTCGGCTAGAATTACTATATCATCAGCAAATAATTTTAAGAAATTTAATTAATTTCTTAAAATACACTCATACATTTTAACAATTATAACGATTATCTGGAAAAATTTCACTACATAGAAGCTTAAGAAATTTAATTAATTTCTTAAAATACACTCATACATTTTAACAATTATAACGATTATCTGGAAAAATTTCACTACATAGAAGCTTAGAAAATATGCAGAGTAATCTGAAATACATGTTATACGTACATAGCATGAATCAGGTAAAACTGAAGGAATAATTTTTTCACTAAATAAAGAACGTTGAAAATAAATGTAACGGTATTTAATCTTTCGAATACCATCTGGGACTTACATGAAATTTAGGAAATTCATGTACAATATATGAAGCAAACTCTCATAAGTTGTTCTTGTTTTAAATAAAATGAATTTGTTTCCCTTATATTCGCTGATTTTTCTGTATTTTGTGATTTTTCAAAGAAAATAATTTATAAAATCTTTTTTTTGGGAATATGCTTCTTCAACTAGAATGATACTTTTCATTTAAAAGAAGACGCTAGAATAAATCTAAAATAAAATACTCTAACCTTTTGTTTAAAAATTATGATGGGTTTTTTATATTGTATTACACTTAAGATTTGTTAAAAATAGTTTTGAAAGTTCAAAAAAAAATTACGTACGAGGCTACAGCCCAAAATATGGTTTAACCTGGAGTTTCTTAGTTTCCGCCAAGGGGAGTAGTTCAGTGTTGTTTTATAAAACTACTTTTCCACAAATTGGCTCCATCTATTTCGATTAACTTGCTCCAGAAACAATAATTTCAAAACATTTTAAATCTATTGTAGATCTTGCACATCGGATAGTCGTGTTTTTATAGAAAACTAGTAGTTGGAAAATTGCTTATATAATTCTCGTTTTTTATTTTTGGCAATGAATTTAATATGTGGTTAATTAAAAAATATCAAATTTAAATATCTGTAAATTGACTATTCAAAATTATTATAAAATCAACTGGATTGGCAATGAAGTAATCTACTAATCCAAACGGGCGTATTTTTATTTATTTCTCTCTCTCTCTCTTTCTCCTCTCCCATTCTCTCCTTTTATTTAACTTTCTTTCATTCAGCTCACTCTTCCTCTTTCTAAAGTTAAGTGATTTGACAGAACTCGAGCCCCTTTATAAATATAAATGGACATAAACTATTCTTATTCGTATTTTCGGCAAATAAATATGCCATTTTTAAACTTCAACCCGCTCTGGAGAGCTCTCCGATGTTTCAATCGAAATTTTCTGAAAGAAGACTCCTCTAATTTTTTTATAGAAAACCCCCGAACCAGATCTCAAAATCCGGTGGGGGGGGGGGGGCAAATAGTCAGGATTCAGCCGAAATGAATTGATAGATTACTCGGCGTAAATATATTAAAACTTTGGTCCTATTGCTTATTAAAACAGTATAAACTATAAAAATATGTATTATATAAAGTAAAACTTGAAGAAATGTCTACTTTTAAAGTAAAATTAATATTATTCTATAATTTATATGTCATTCTCTGCACTGATAAGATGGAATACAAAATTACATATCACAAGACGCATTCTATTCTGGGTTTTTTAAAATAATAAAAATATATTATTATAATTATTACCTCCGTGGCAGAGTGGCCTTTTATCTCCCTCTTGACCTTTTATCCGGAGGAACCAGGTAGGAGATCCCGGATAGGTATTTCATTTTTCACACGGTACAAACTTCATTATCATCCATCAGTAACTGTAAGTGACTGATGGATGTAAGCGATCAATAGATTTATATACTAACAAGCCTGTTATTGCATAAATAAATAAAAAAATTCCTTCTAAAAAAAAAAATTCTAAAAAAAAATAAAGGCCTTCTTTAGGTCTTGATTTTTAAAAACGATGTGCATAACATTCACATTTCCGGAGGATATATGAATCAGTTATGAAAAAAAGTTGGGATTAAATAATATTGCAAAGTTAATTTAAAAAAAAAAATTTAGAAAAAATATTAATTAAAAGCACTAGATAGGGAATCTTGGAGAGCTGCATCAAACCAGTCAAATGACTGAAGACAAAAAAAAATTAATTAAAAACACCAATTTTTAAAAATTGATCTTAAATAATTTTAAAACAAAAAAAACTAGAGATGAATATAAATGTAATAAACATAAAAAAATAATGATTACATTGTCGTGATTGTTATGAAAGAAACCCTCCTGAACACGTACATTATTAATGACGAAACTGTACTTCTATGAGGAGACGAAGAAAACGAAAGAAAATGACAGAAGAGAAAAATTAAGTTAAAATTATATCACGTAAATATAACTGTTTTAATGATTTTTATATAAGTAATGTATTTTTCATTTTACCGTCATTCGGTTTCATGTTTCAGATGAAATTTATAAATTTCTTCATCTGATTTAATCAGTAATGTTTTCTTTTATTGAGATAACTTAATTAAATCCATTATTAATATTTTCCAGTAAGTATCTGACAACTTAGAAATTGATAATTTCTTCAAAGTACACAATATTTTATTGTAATATAAAAATAATTATTATCAATATTTTATTACATAAAATATTGATGTATGAATCATGAGACCTCACCCTCCTCTATGAATCATGAGACCTTGCCGTTGGTGAGGGGGCTTGAGTGCTCAGGGATACAGAGTAGCTGGACCGAAGGTGCAACCATATCGGAGAGGTATCTGTTGAGAGCCAGACTAAGGAATGATTCCTGAAAGAGGGCAGCAGCTCTTTCAGTAGTTGTTAGGGGCGTGAGTCAGGACGACTTAAACGGCCGTATCAACATCACTCAGTCCTCTTGAGTACTGCGCAGCTGAAAGCAATGGAAAACTACAGCTGCTTTTTTTTCCAAGAAAATGTGGCTCTCTGCATTTTCACATAACAATAATGGAGGCGCCTTCCTTGGTAAAATATTCCGGAGGTAAAATAGTCCCCCGTTCGGATCTCCGGGTGGGGACTACTAAGGAAGGGGTCACCAGAAAAGTAAAAAATAACATTCTACGAGTCGGAGCGTGGAATGTTAGAAGCTTAAAAAAGGTTGGTAGGCTAGAGAATTTAAAAAGGGAAATGGATAGGGTAAACGTGGATATAGTAGGAATTAGTGAGGTTCGGTGGGAAGAGGAAGGCGACTTTTGGTCGGGTGACTTTAGAGTAATTAACTCAGCGTCAAATAATGGGCAGGCAGGAGTAGGTTTCGTGATGAACAAGAAAATAGGGAGGAGAGTGGAGTATTTCAAGACGCATAGCGATAGAGTCATTGTAATAAGGATAAATTCAAAACCTAAACCGACAACGATTGTTAACGTCTATATGCCTACAAGCGCCCATGATGATGATGAGGTAGAATGTGTATACGAAGAGATTGATGAAGCAATTAAACACGTAAAAGGAGATGAAAATTTAATAATAGTTGGAGATTGGAATGCAAGCATTGGAAAAGGCAAGGAAGGAAATATAGTGGGTGAATACGGGCTGGGCAAAAGGAATGAAAGAGGGGACCGACTTATAGAGTTTTGCACAAAGTATAATTTAGTAATTGCCAACACCCAATTTAAAAATCATAATAGAAGAATATACACTTGGAAAAAGCCAGGCGATACTGCAAGGTATCAGATAGATTATATCATGGTTAAGCAAAGATTTAGAAATCAACTCGTGGACTGCAAAACTTACCCTGGAGCAGACATTGATAGCGACCATAATTTGGTGATAATGAAATGTAGATTGGGGTTTAAAAACCTGAAGAAAAGGTGTCAGATGAATCGGTGGAATTTAGAGAGGCTTGAGGAAGAGGAGGTAAAGAAGATTTTTGAGGAGGACATCGCTAGAGGTCTGAGTAAAAAAGATAAGATAGAAAATGTAGAAGAAGAATGGGAGAATGTTAAAAAGGAAATTCTTAAATCAGCAGAAGCGAACTTAGGCGGAATAAAGAGAACTGGTAGAAAACCTTGGGTTTCAGACGATATATTGCAGCTGATGGATGAACGTAGAAAATATAAGAATGCTAGTGATGAAGAAAGTAAAAGGAACTATCGGCAATTAAGAAATGCTATAAACAGGAAGTGCAAACTGGCGAAAGAAGAGTGGATTAAAGAAAAGTGTTCAGAAGTGGAAAGAGAAATGAACATTGGTAAAATAGACGGAGCATACAGGAAAGTTAAGGAAAATTTTGTGGTACATAAATTAAAATCTAATAATGTGTTAAACAAAGATGGTACACCTATATATAATACGAAAGGTAAAGTCGATAGATGGGTGGAATATATTGAAGAGTTATACGGAGGAAATGAATTAGAAAATGGTTTTATAGAGGAAGAAGAGGAAGTTGAGGAGGATGAAATGGGAGAAACAATACTGAGATCTGAATTTAAGAGAGCATTAAAAGATTTAAATGGCAGAAAGGCTCCTGGAATAGACGGAATACCTGTAGAATTACTGCGCAGTGCAGGGGAGGAGGCGATTGATAGATTATACAAACTGGTGTGTAATATTTATGAAAAAGGGGAATTTCCGTCAGACTTCAAAAAAAGTGTTATAGTAATGATACCAAAGAAATCAGGGGCAGATAAATGTGAAGAATACAGAACAATTAGTTTAACTAGTCATGCATCAAAAATCTTAACTAGAATTCTATACAGAAGAATTGAGAGGAGAGTGGAGGAAGTGTTAGGAGAAGACCAATTTGGTTTCAGGAAAAGTATAGGGACAAGGGAAGCAATTTTAGGCCTCAGATTAATAGTAGAAGGAAGATTAAAGAAAAACAAACCAACATACTTGGCGTTTATAGACCTAGAAAAGGCATTCGATAACGTAGACTGGAATAAAATGTTCAGCATTTTAAAAAAATTAGGGTTCAAATACAGAGATAGAAGAACAATTGCTAACATGTACAGGAACCAAACAGCAACAGTAGCAATTGAAGAACATAAGAAAGAAGCCATAATAAGAAAGGGAGTCCGACAAGGATGTTCTCTATCTCCGTTACTTTTTAATCTTTACATGGAACTAGCAGTTAATGATGTTAAAGAACAATTTAGATTCGGAGTAACAGTACAAGGTGAAAAGATAAAGATGCTACGATTTGCTGATGATATAGTAATTCTAGCCGAGAATAAAAAGGATTTAGAAGAAACAATGAACGGCATAGATGAAGTCCTACGCAAGAACTATCGCATGAAAATAAACAAGAACAAAACAAAAGTAATGAAATGTAGTAGAAATAACAAAGATGGACCACTGAATGTGAAAATAGGAGGAGAAAAGATTATGGAGGTAGAAGAATTTTGTTATTTGGGAAGTAGAATTACTAAAGATGGACGAAGCAGGAGCGATATAAAATGCCGAATAGCACAAGCTAAACGAGCCTTCAGTAAGAAATATAAGTTGTTTACATCAAAAATTAATTTAAATGTCAGGAAAAGATTTTTGAAAGTGTATGTTTGGAGTGTCGCTTTATATGGAAGTGAAACTTGGACAATCGGAGTATCTGAGAAGAAAAGGTTAGAAGCTTTTGAAATGTGGTGCTATAGGAGAATGTTAAAAATCAGATGGGTGGATAAAGTGACAAATGAGGAGGTATTGCGGCAAATAGATGAAGAAAGAAGCATTTGGAAAAATATAGTTAAAAGAAGAGACAGACTTATAGGCCACATACTAAGGCATCCTGGAATAGTCGCTTTAATTTTGGAAGGACAGGTAGAAGGGAAAAATTGTGTAGGCAGGCCACGTTTGGAATATGTAAAACAAATTGTTAGGGATGTAGGATGTAGAGGGTATACTGAAATGAAACGACTAGCACTAGATAGGGAATCTTGGAGAGCTGCATCAAACCAGTCAAATGACTGAAGACAAAAAAAAAATTACATAAAATTTTTAATATAACTTATAAAATTAAATTTTTTATATCCATAATTGTAGTATTGCTAACTAACACCTTTTTTGACGCTATCATTGTTAAGATCCCACGAACTGATTTCTCTAACACTTTTAACTAAAAGAAAATACATTCGAATTAATGAACAAGCATTATATTCAATTTCACCTTTCCTTTCCATTCATCTAAATACTTTTACTGTATTATATACTTTTGTTACACTTATCTTCTTAAAATCAAAAAAAAAATTGATTCACGATGTAGAAGTTTTTATTTAAAAAAAAAAATAAAAAAATACACATTGTTCAGAAATTTCTTACGGTACTACGAACAGACGCTCGTATTAAGTTAATTTTCTTTTATTATATTATAACCCACTGAATTAATCTACTGGTGCAATCACTGTCGCAAATCAGCTATTTAACAGCTGAATTATGTGGTTGGGGTTCAATTAACCACCCATCTCTGGAATTTCGGCCAAGTCTGTACAAGATTACACCTCATTTAAATGACATACATATCTTCCTCATCTTACTTAGCCATAGGGTTGCTTATTGTTCATAAGTTGAACAGATTATAACGTACACATTAAAAACAGAATACTGGATATAATTATTTATAATCATAAATTACATAATTATAATTTTTTTGCAATATAGCCAATCAGCTGATACGACCGTTATTCTATTACATTGCTTGTTCAAATTCCTGGTATGATGATCTTGATTAAAGTGGAGTCGAAGATGTGATTATTTTTAAATTTATTTATTTTAATGACTGTATTAATAATCTAGACTTATTAATGGGTTTCAAATAACATCATAATCATATCAACTTCAAAATATGAAAATAACCGTTTCAAATATAATATAGTTAATGTCTCAAATATAAATGGGCTGTAACAAAGAAAGCAATCAATTGCCAAATTTTAATTTTATTAAAAATTGTTCGGCTGTAGTAAAATTTCGAAAAAAAAGCTCTCAAAAATTTTGTTGATCTTTCTCTGGAATTTTCATTGGTTTAAAATTTTATTAAAATTAAAAATTTAGTAATAAAAGATGAGAATTATTTTTTACCATTACAATATCTTATTTAAAGAAAAAACTTAAAATCCTATTAAACTGACTTAAGTAACTCTCTTGAAAAACTTTTTTCGCATTTCTCCGCAAGAAAAGAACGACATTTCGTTTCTGACGCCGTTACTAATTTTCAGTCAGAAACACACCGATTTGCAGAGTCCAATGAACTACATACGTTCGATTAACGAGTAAACCCTACACCAAGAATCAAATTTAAACTCACTCACCACTATGATTCACTGCATAAGCACGAATGAAACACACAAAGTCAACATTACCTCAAATTAAAACTATATAGTCTGTTGTCCACCTTAAATTAAGCGTAACTCAAGAACGACTCAATCAATCTTCTTTAAATTTTCACATTTACAACTTCAGATCCACTACGACAGAATATCTAAATTTAAATTAAATTGATCTGGTAGTTTTTGAAAATTTTAAGCCACAAAAGTTATATATGAAGGTATTTTTGTAATTCCACACCTAAAAACGTAAAGAAAATTTATTTTATCCCCAATACCACCACATGGCCGAAAAAATACCTTAAACTGAGGTTATCTGTTGTCGACCTTAAACTGGACGTAACTCAGAAACAATTAAACAAATTTTAACAAAATTTTCACATGCACAACTTCAGATAAACTAATGTAACTATCTAAATTTCAATGAAAGCGATCTAGTGGTTTTTTTTTTTATTTTCAAGTTACAAATTTAACACATAGGCCTATTTATAAGCAGATTATATTTTAAGTTAGTGAAATTTTCATTCTTCTCATGCATCAAAACGTAAAATAATCCAATTTCACACCCTATCTCACCGTGCGGGAGAAAGTAATACCTTACTTTTCTTCCAAAAGTCGATAAAAAAAGATCACTCAAATTTTAGTACGCAGATACAGGCCTACAAGATCTATCTTTAAATTCATTAGGTCGCTCAGTTCAAGGTTTCATTAGATTTAAACAAAAATAACTCTAAAAATATTTAGAATATCTATATGTTGGTTGGGCTACTGAAAAATAATATTAAGAATAATTTATTACCCTTGTAAGTGAGACATAAGTTGACCTATGTGACAGAAAGGTACCATTTCTATCTTTATTCGGTATGATTTAAGGTTGTAATTCAAGTCAGGCAAAACAGTTTTTACACGCTAAAAATTTCCACGCTCATTTCTTCTAATAGGGTAGTTTAGAAAAGAACACCTTCCATAAAAATTCTCCAAATCTCTTTTCCCTATCCATCCACTAAATAGCAATTTTTTTCGCTGTATTTAACTGTACCAAGACCTAAAGGGAAATTATTATTAATCTTTTCTACGATATTTATAAAGATATAATATCAAGTTCCAGATAATAATCTCTGGAACTTTTACCTAATCGAAAAATAGACGCCAAATACACAAACATATGCATTGCGTACAGAGTTTCAAAAGTAATTTTTTTGATATTCAGGGAATGCCAAGGTCTCGAGAAATGAAAAAAAATAATTATCCAAAATTTTTATCCATTTTAAACCTTTCCTCGAAATAATTTATCCCAGAATACCGGGGGAGATAAGAAGAATAAATTACTAGAATTAGAGTAAAAAAAAGGATCGATATAGGTAAGATTTTAAAATTATTGGACAATAAAAACATCTCATTTAGAGAAAATTAATATAAAATTTAAAATTTATATTACGGAAAAAAGTGACAATAATACTGATGTGTAAAACATTGTTCTTGCTTGCTCCTCATTAAATTTCATCATCAGACTTGCAAAGGAATCCTTTGGTATTATTATGAATGGTTTTTCATATCAAAAACATAAGGTAATTTACATGAAAGTAATTAAAAATATGTATAAAAATAAATTACTTACAAAGAAAAACGTTTGAAATATTGAGAATACGTAACATAATTCTTAAAAGTTAAATATTATAAAAAAAAGTTTATAAATAATTTCTTAAATACAGGTTAAACTCCAATTATGCAAATTAAAACATACCATACATCCTCAAAATATGTCAAAATCAACCAGCTGATTTACATTTTTTTTTTTTGTAAAAGTCTAATAAATACTTACTACAATTTTATTAAGAGAATTTTATACGTCTTTATATAAAAATTATTTTGTAAATATTTCAGTTCATGCACTTTATTTTAAAAAAAAATCATAAATAGAAATTAACTTGTTTCACTTTTAAAAAATATAACAGATTTATTTGATTTACAAATAATAATAATAAATCGAACAATTTGTAAAAAGGTTGTTACGAAACTGAAAATTTTAAAATGTTTTACCTACGATAACTTAAGTTGTGGGCTGTGTATAACCGTAAAAAACTGTTAGCAGAATTGCCGTTCTTCAGATTGAAGGCGCTATTTTCGAAGTTTTATATAAATTAAAGATATGTTTTATTATTTATTTTTCAGACATCATAGCTCTAGAACTATGTAGCAAGAAGAAAAGTATAATGATTAGTAAAAAAATATGGGGCAATTTATTGATAAAATTTTGGGGTCAATATATTCAGCGGTGGGGGAAAAATTTCTCAAAATCTTACAAATATAACCCCAATATATATTAAGCTCAGTACATGCGTGCATGCTTATTTTACAATGTTTTTTTTTTTTTTTAATTTGTCCCAAAACTCCCTCTTCCCCAAAAATTTGAAAAAGCTATCTTTTATTTATCGAACTTACGACCGAACTTTTTTTTAATTTCCTCCTAGGGATATTAAAGGTGTAAGCGGCCCAAAAATTATTCTTTGGGGGCAATAATATGGAAGGGAATCCGATCAAAGTTTAAAAAAATATATTTTTTTGAATTTCTCAACATTTTTTTTGGTTTAAATTTTTAAAACTGTCAAAAGTTTAAATAATAGACTTTTAATAATAATATTACAATAAAATTTCATCATAATTCCCCTTCACCCCACTTTTTATTGGTAACTTTTTATTGGTTGTAAATTATTTAGTGGAAATTTTTTTTAGTTTCTTCCATTTAACATAGTAAACGTGGAAAGGTCAAAAATTTTCTTGGAAGGTGATTTTGAAAGTGACGAGGCAGAAAGCATATAAAAATGATTTCTGTATTTTCAAATTTTTTCCTTTATTTAAACATATAATAATAATTTTATAATAAAACTTCACATAAATTATCCACACAAAAATAAATCTTAGGTAATTTTTTTCATATATTTTTCCACTCGATACCATATAATATCTTTCTTTTTCCTGTTTAGCCTCCGTTTAACTACCGTTTAGATAATTCTTCAGAGGATGAATGAGGATGATATGTATGAGTGTGAATGAAGTGTAGTCTTGTACATTCTCAGTTCGACCATACCTGAGATGTGTGGTTAATTGAAACCCAACCACCAAAGAACACCGGTATCCACGATCTAGTATTCAAGTCCGTGTAAAAATATCTGGCTTTACTAGGACTTGAACGCTGGAACTCTCGACTTCCAAATCTGGTGATTTGGAAAGACACGTTCACCACTAGACCAACCCGGTGGGTCTCCACTCGATACCAGAAATTATTAAACTTTCTTGGTAGCTTTTTTTAACTACTTATTATTTTAACGATGTATCATAAATTTTTTTTTAAAATCCATTTAGATTATTATTTTTCTAATATTTTAATGATTATCTCAAATAAATTATAATATTTTTAATTTTACGTTTGTCTGAGAAGAATATTATTTCGAAACCCTACTTATGTACATTTTTTGTAATCGTGTTGTCAATCATTTTTAATTGATAACCTTTTGATGTGTTTCAAACAATTTTGGTTTAGAGAAAATGACATCTACCGTACGCCAATTTATATTCTAGAGATAATTATAAAACCTTGACTTATATGTCTCACCATAGCGTTAAGACAGATTTTTTGACATCATTCATAAAAATCTGCATAACTATTCTAAAATGACAGGTGGCATAAAAAAACGTAAAATCACCCTCTTGGAATAATCAGATAAAAATAAAAAGTTTTTTATCTTATATGGATGACTGATTTATCAGGTCTACAATTTACATTTCATTTGTATAATAAAACACAAGAAAATTAAACAGTAGTTACTAATTTTATTTATTACAGTATTGTTTAAATCTATTTTGTATAGCATTTCGTCATGTCATGTGTCTTTCACGCTATTTCTGCTGCAGACTAGCAATGAACGCTTTAACCAGTCTTGTTCCAGTTTTTTCTTTTAATTGAGTCAAGGTTGAACAATTTATTAAATTAGAGCTATTTTCCTCAAGGCATTGTTTCCTTTTTATCATTAATATTTTTTTTTTATAAAAAGATTTGTTCATAAACTACTGCGTAATCAACTGATATTTTATTAATATTCGAGACATATAATTATTTTTTAAGTATTTGTACGTGCAAAACTCTTTATAAATATAAGTAACAGAACAGATGCTGTTAGGCATAAGAGAATAAATTTTCAAACATTTAGAAACAGACGATAGAGCAAATAAAATATAAGTAAACAGAAATTTCAATTATATGATTATGATCAATAATTATTATTGAATAATATAATAATAACAAATTAATATATTAACAAATACTAAAAGTAAAAGAAATAGATAGATAAAAATAAAATAAGTGATAAAATTAAATCAGTGAAAAGAGTAGACGCGTGGAAGAACAAATAATAAAACATCAAAATCAATGATTCCTTCTTATTCCTATTAATTTTCCGCACTGAAAGCGAATATTTCATCAGCGTCTCTTCTTTAAAGTAATCAGAAAATACAAGAAGATTATTATTAATCCAACCTGTTCTTAAACAAATATATTCCACAGGAATATATAGAAATAATAATAAAGGTGGACACGAATTCTACAAATAGACACGTGTTAGCGTTTATGCGTTGATAAAAGATAGACAGCAAACTTGTTATTGTTATTATAAAATTAATAATATGTTATATATATATTTGAATTACGTAAATATTTTTTTCTGAAAAGTTGATTCTTTGTTTATAACAGTTTTATTTATAGTTGCATCAACAATTAAAGTTATTAGAAACTTAGTGTAATGCAACTGTACTGGTAAACGTGTAATCTTGAATAAACTCAGGTTGACCATTCCTAAAACGTGTGGTTAATTGAAATCCAACCATCAAAGAGCACTGATATCCACGATCTAGTATTCAAATCTGAATAAAAGCAACTACCCTTATTAGGGGTGAAACGTGAGACGTCTTGGCTTCAAAATTACGACGACGAGTTTACCATTTAACTACCCCGATGGGTTGAAGAGTGGATTTTATTGTGAAATGTTTGAATTTGTTATTTAGTTACTGTTATTAATATTATTATCTGTTTATTGTTAAACTTTCATTTGTTTATTTAGTTGTGAATATTTTTTAACACTATTTAATTTTATTTAAGATAGAATACTCTATTATAAAATAGCATTACAGCAACTACAGCCACAAAATATTTTGTGGTGCTAGATTTTGTAGCACTAATTTTGGGCCAATTATGTGGTTATAAAAAATGTGGTATTTTTTCATAAAATGATTAAAAAATACGTGTAATTTTTATGAAGAAAGTAACACGTTTTTATTTAAAAAAATAACTACTCTTTATTGAAATAGCTATTACTTGAAAAAATGGTCAATAACTGAAAAACTGTAAGTCAAACTTCGACCTAATATTTAACTTCTGCAGAGAAAAGTAACTCATAGCTACTACGAATATACTGCTGATTGATAACAGCCAATGTCAAAATCTGATCGTAAAACAAGAAGCCAATCATTCTTTTGCGCTGTAATGACGAAATACAATGGCTACACTAGTAAAAAATATTTAATCTCTTTTCACAAATATTACTTTACATTCATGATGAATCATAACATTTTTTAAATAAAAAAAAAAAAAAAAAAAAAATACGCTCAAGTTGGTTTATGTCTATGAGATAATAAGACTGGTTCGTAGGCAAATAGTGGGATATTCTTTTAGATCATTTTTGCATTTCATACTAACAATAAGGTGAATTATGTAAAAATGAAATAAAAATGGCTACTTTTCTTCAAAATTTTGAAGTTAATTATCAATAAAAGAGTTAATTAATAAAAAAATTTTGAGGAATAAATTATTGATTTTTACTTCCTTGTACGAAGTAAAGGAAGTATTGTGATGGCGAAAAATTTCAGTTTTCAGATTTCAACGGAAATATCCATTTTGACCATCCCTGAATCCATTTTTATAAGTACGTATCTCGCATAACTCAAAAAAGATTAGGATGTTGAAATTTTGGATTTAGGACTATTTTGGATATCATCTAATTGTGCACCTCCTTTTGAAAGTGTCCATAAAAGCCCTAATTCCAAAAAAAATTGAATTTTGAACTTTTCTTAACTGGAATAATAAGCACTCACTTAGAGCTTTTCAACGATACATCATAAGTAGTACTTACCTTTATTGGCTCCAAAGTTACAGCTAAGTAAAATTTTAATTAATGAAATATTTAGATCTTACAAGGGGCAAGGAAACAGGTTCGAATCCGACTTCATCTCCTTTTTCTTTTTAATTTAAATATATTGATTTATTAGTAATTATTAACCTCGATAGTAAAAAAAAAAAAAATACGATAAATAATTATTTAATAACAATAAATAAAAAAAAAATAGAAACAATATCAGAAGTATTTAATGAAATAAAATTTTATGTACTTTTAATTTTAAAAAAATATGAAAATTTATAGGCGTACAAGAAAGTCATGTGGTGTCTACATCATATGTTTTACTTTAAGAGATGTTCTGTTTTTGTTAAAAATCCTAGTATTAGTTTGCAGCTGATCTCCAGTCTTTCCGATTTTCAACAAATCCCTTTAACTTTCTACAGGTCCTACACTCCATCTTTTCATAATCTGATCGATATACTTGAGCCTCGATCTTCCTCTAGCATTCTTTAACTGCTTTACACCTTTTAATATACTTTTAGTACACCAATCATGTCTTAACAAATGACCAACAGTTACTTGTTTTGTTACGTGTTTTAACTTGAAAAGAGGCAAGGTTTATCAGTGTACCTCCTCATTTGTCATTTTGTCTATCCACTGGATTTTCATCATTCTCCGGTATCACCACATCTTAAAAGCTTTAATTCTCCTCTGTGAGTTCATGTCTCGCTTCCGTGCAAAAATGACTCCCCACAAAAATGTTTTTAAGAGTCTTTATTTGGAGGTCATCACTATGTTTGTTTGGAAGTAATAGATTACCTTTTTCTTAAATCTATTCATAGCCTGGTTGATATGGCTCATTATTTCCTTTTTTGATCAAACGTTTGACGTTATATCTTACTGGTCAAATATCTAAAGAAATTGTAAACCACTTTTTCTAAACATTCTCTTACCATCACGCATTGTGCTTTCGTTTGATTCCGACTTACCACAAGAATGTTTGTAATACTTTTATTGATGCACATATTATATCTGCACTGTACACGAATTCCATCTCTTCAAACATTAGATCCAGATTGTTCTATGCCAATACTCCTATATTAGTAGCAAATCTCATCTCTTTCTCTTTAAGAGATGTAACATATAATGCGACTGACTGGTAAAGTTTTATTTTAAATAAATTTTTTTCTATAAATAGTGTTTGAAATTAAAAAAAAAATACTTTTTCATAAGTATTTTGATAACTACTTTTGTAGTACCTTGTTAACTTGTGAATACTTGCTAATCTCAGTTAAACAATACTCTGTCTATATTTATATATGAAACTTAACAAAGTACGAATATTTAATCCTATTTTTAATAGTTTTTCTCTTTTACGTTAAATAAATAAGAGAAATATTTTACAAAAACGATACATTCTAATTTTTAACTGAACATTTATATAATAATTTATAAATTCATATATATTTGTACATGAACAATTCATCTAGTCATGATTAGTTGAAAAACAAAAAAAATTTGTGTGACAAAGGTCAATTGGAAAGTTTTACAGTTACTTGAAGGGTCAATTCTATTCGTAAATTATTTTCATGCAAATTTACAACGTAACAAATAATTTATTTTTTAACCAACCATTTTATTTTTTAAACAAAGGTTATATAAAATTAAAACGTAAAACAAGCTTTCTAAAGGAAAACAACCAAAACTAATAAACCAATCAAGAAATTTTACTAATTATATTCTTAAATATTTACCAATTTAAAACAATTTTTTGCTTGATTGTGATATCTGGTACTTTCTTTAAATAAAAAATCTCTCTAATGCAGTTAGTAATAGAAAAATAATTTTTATTTGCTTGTTTTATTCCTAGTGGCTAGAGTAGCGAATGATTCAGGCATGAATTCTAATAAATTAAAAATATCAATGATGCTAATTATGAACATCGTTAATAAAATAACAATTTAACATTATTTATTAAATATTATAGATAAATTTAACTTTATCTATCATATCTTTCTTGATTATTCCAGAAAAATTTTGATCTATCACAAAATTTTTTAATACTTTTCTTACATAACATTTAAAATTTTGACATTTTAATTTAGCAAATTAAAACTTTGACCGTGGTTAGTAACACTTAACACTTAATTTGGAGTCGTACTTCAAAAATTTGTTGAATTTCTAAAATTAATTGAATAATGTTACTTTTTAGAACATTTTTTAAGTAGTTTATTTTGTAAATCCATTTTACTTAAAATATACATAAACCTAACGGAAATATACGACACATAATACAAATAAAAAAATGTGATGTGGACACCACATGACTTCCTTGAACGCCTATTAAATCATATATACAATAGTTTTTAAAATGAAAAGTACATAAAATTTTATTTCATTAATAACTTCTGATATTTTTCCATTATTGTTATTGAATTATTATTATCGTAAATTTTCTTTTACAATCAGAGGTTAATAATTATTAATATATTTAAATAAAAAAAAAAAAAAAATGAAATCTGATTGGAACCCATGTGCCTTCCCCTTGTAAGATCCAAAAATTTCATTAATTAAAACTTTATTTGGCTATAACTTTGGAACCAATGAAAATAAGTATCATTTATGATATATCGTTGAAAAGTTTTCAATGAGGGCTTATTACTACAGTTAAGGAAAAATCCAAAATACAATTTTCTTTTGATTTTGGGCTATTTTGGAAATCTTTGGTCGAGTCGATTGCAATCAAAAAGGGTGGTGCACAACTAGATGTTTCAACAGTCCTACATCAAAAATGTCAACATCCTACGGCTAATCGTTTTTGAGTTATGCGAGATACATACGTACAGATGTCACGCCGAAACTAGTCAAAATGGATTCACGGATGATCAAAATGGATATTTCCGTTGAAACCTGAAAATCGAAATTTTTCGCTATGGCAGTATTGTAATCGCGTTTTAATTCCTTGTATTGAAAGCCTGAATGTTCTTATTCCTCCAACGATCCCCTCATACCCCTCCTAAGGGAACTACACCTAGATTTATACCTTAAAACCTTCCCTGGGATAACATGAAAGTATCCTGATTATTTTAAAGCAACCGGCTGGTTGGTTATTGCGTGATGTTCTGATAGCCTTTTCATACTCTTTCAAGGGGGCTAGGCCTCGATTTACGTCTTAAAACCTTCCCTGGAAAACACAAGTGTTTTAATATGTATCATCAGGCCATTTTGGGTAGTCTATTAGAACATAATATTTGTTTTGCTCGATTTCGTATCAGCATTACGTACAAACACAAACACACACACACGTATACGTACACATTCAACTTTTTTAATAGTATAGATTATTTATGATTGTATTGTAACATTAATTACCACAATAGACGATAAAATCAAATTATTATTGACGAGACTGGTGGTTATCAATGGTCCCAACCCTTCAAATTTTACTTTCCCGGCAAATAAAGCTAATTAGCTATAATGTATTATCTTTACAATATATTAAAGGGCGAAGAAAGTACGGTAATCACATCAAATATGGGATATAAGATTTTTTGCAAATTTTTACTTTCTACGTCCAATTAATTTCTTCTAGACCAAAATAAAAGAAACGAGTAAATGTATTTTTGTGTGATCGTACTTCTTTTGGCCTTTTATCTCAGGATTGATCGAACTAATTTTCTTCAAATTCAGCTCAAAGATTCTTATATATGGGGTACTGATCATATTAACGTTATCAAAATTTGTCAACGTGTGAAAATGCAGAGAGCCACATTTTCTTGGAGGGTATACTGAAATGAAACGACTAGCACTAGATAGGGAATCTTGGAGAGCTGCATCAAACCAGTCAAATGACTGAAGACAAAAAAAAAAAAAAAAGTGTAGGAGATATCACGAAAAAATCAATTTCCACTTTCTTCCAAAAAATTTTAGGGAAAACCTTTTAAAAGCAAATTTATTACCCACAATGCATATATAAATAATAAAAAAACAGATTTTCTTAAAAAATTAACCCCACCTCTAAAAATTGAGAAATACTTTTTTTTAATTCTTTTGCTCTTTCACACTTCGATTTAAATATTTTTCAAAAACTTTTTGAAAGTTCATGCATAGAGCTATTAAGAAATGTCTACAATTTTAAAAAATTATAGATGCCAGATCTAAAAGGCAGAAAAGGTTTTTAAAAATTTTCTTTTTCATATTTTAGCCTTTACTATCATCAGATTTGGATATCAGGTTTGGAGAAAACTTTATTTAAGCAAATTTGTTAAGTTTAATCTATTTATAAATATTTTTAGAAAAATATTTCTTAAAATATATTCCCCACCTCTAAAAAGTATATATTCTGTTTTGGCTCTAACTTTTTAATTTTTATAATAAAAAAATTATTTTTATATATTTTTTTTTCACCCTGAAAGGGTTATTAAAATTAACGTAGCTTTAGCTTTGGCACCTGTATTATATTCCGGTCCAAAATGAGAAGCAATTTTTCAAAATCTAAAGCAACTTTCATAAAAGTTGTACTTTATTTTTCAGTATTTTAAAACGATTTCCTTTTAAATAATTTTTGTTTTATTTTTGGTTTTTTTGTAAATTTTTTATTTTATATTTAACATCCTACCAAGCCGGCTTAGTGTTTAAATCACCGTCTCAAGTCCACTGTTTAACAAATGAATTTCAAATTCCAAACTTATGAGGTAAACCCTAGTAAAAAGTTAGTTGTTTTTATACGGATTTGAATACTACTAGACACTGGATACCGGTGTACTTTGGTGGTTGGGAATGCACTTTGGACTTAAAATGCAGAAACGTTATTTTGAAATTTTTTTCCTTCTTTTAGCTTTTATTAAAGTGAGTGTTAGATTTAGAGAAAACTTTACTTAAAAAAATTTTTTAAGCTTAAACTATATATGAATATTTTTACAAAAATGCACTTAAAATTTATTTCCCACCTCTAAATAGATATACTTCGTTTTTTGGCTTTAACTCTTTTTATTTTTATTATGAATAGCCGGGAAAGTCATGCAATACTTTGCCAGTTTTTTAATTTATTTATCGTTAATTGTATTACAATTTTAAACAAAGTAAAATATGTATTCAAATCCTTTTTTTTAGAGTAATTATACTTTTAATTAGATCAGAACAAGGTCATATAGTACAGAATAGTAAATCAGGTCAAATGTGAGAATGCTAAACACCCTATTACTGTGGTGTGTTGATCATGGTATGCATTTTTAAAATATTCTTTTGTATAATAGAACCGTTCCGAATGATTTACAAGGATACATGTACGTATATAGGAGTATATTTATATGTTATTATAATGTTTATTAGTAAAAAATACTTTACCATTTTTTATATCCTACAACCCGCGGTAGTTATCAAACTATCTGTGCCATCTTTATATGAAAAATAAATTTATACAAGGTGTAATAATGAAAGAGTACTGTAAAAATTAGTTTAATTACATATCAAAAGAAAGTCCCTACAATTTAAATACGTCACACGACAAAATACTCTCTATTTGCTTTTTTATAGATATAAAATGTATCTTCCTTCGATACGCTCTCACTGAATGGAGCTGTCAAAAAATAAAATAAAATAAAGTTCTGGAAATAGAAAATTATCAAAGACCAAAACAAAAATCAAGTAATTAGAAATAAACAAAGATTTCATTTCACTATTTATACTGTTTAAAAAGAGAGAAAATCTTATAAAATCAATGATCTTAGGAAACTCGATTGAAATAAAAGCAAAAAACATCATTATTTTCAAGATAGTGTAGTTGTCAGTAGTGTTTTTTAAACAGCTGATCATAAATTCGATTCCCGGTTTGGAACATTTTTATCATCAGTTTTATTTACAACGTATTAATTTAGTTTCTCTCTAAATGGTATATAACTCAGCTCAATACATCAGAGATGTACAACATGATTCCTTAGGAGCCCTATATCTATTTTTAAATACCCATTAAATTTCTGAAGAAAATGTAATATTGTTACAGTATATATTTAAACAGTTCAACCCATATTTTATTAATAATATATTGCTCTCATCCTAAATAAAAAAACCCTTAATCGAGGGACTTCAGATGGTGTGGGTCTGATTTTAAAAAAGGCTAACGTTAGAGAATCAAGATTTATATAAAATTCATTTACAATTTTACTCACGAAATTTAAATTGAAGTATCCTCACATTTTTTAAATATTCGTTATGCGCGTATTTTATAACTCGTTTGATTCCATTTGAAAATACTGGGTGATTCAAAAAGGAACTCACAACTTATAACAACAAGCATATAAAAATTTATTTAGATAAGTTACAGATTCGGTTGAGGTCTCATTTCATAGCAAAAACATCAAGTTTTTAGACAGTTATTTCATTAGTACCAAATTCGGCCACAAGCGTTGTCAACAGCATTGTTAAAAATGGATACATTTACCGGTGCGGAACGTGCTCACTATGTATTTTGATTTCACGATTTACAGTCAGCAAATAAGGTTCAACGTAATTTTAGAATACGGTACAAAGGCTCCTAGTAGGCATGCAATTTACTCTTGCATCAAACTTTCATTGGTACAGGTTGCTCTGTTAAACATACAAAATTACCAGAACACCCACGCGTTCCTGAAGCTGCTATGAAATAATTCAGAGAAAGTTTGCACATAGTCCTAAGAAATCACCTCGATGTGCGTCGTGAGACTGGTACTCTACAAACGAATGATTGGCGTTATTACGTAAACGATTGCACTTGAAGCCATACAAACTAACCGTGGTTCAACATATTACAAATGACGACAAAATTGATCGGCTGCAGTTTTGTTTGGAAATTATGGGTAGAATTACAGATCACGATACATTTTTAGACAATGTAAATTTTAGAGACGAGTTAACGTTTCACATCAATGGCAAGGTGAACATCCATTACTGCCAAATGATGGGGTAGCGAAATCCTCATGAAACTTTGCAGCACATTCGTGATAAGGTTAATTTTTTTTTGCCCTCAGAAAACAAAGACTGTACGGTCCGTTCTTCTTCCAGATGGCAACCAAAAATTACATCGTTTATCAGGATATGCTTCAAAATGTTCTAATTCCCCAATTAGAAGATGATGACCAAGATGAACGCCATTACTATCAGCAAGACGGGACACCACTTTATTACAGCCTAGAAGTCTAAGATTATGTTGATACTCAATCGAAACCTGGTGATCACTAGGTCGGTGGATTGGTCGTGAAGGTCCAATTGCATGACAATCTCATTCTTCAGATTTGACTCAGCTAGATTTTTTCTTGTAAAGTTTCATTAAAGATCGGTTTTGCCTATGTATTACCTTTTCCTGTTGATCTTGTCGAGCTAAGACTTCGAACTAACGCTAAGCTGCAGAGGAAACGCCCGACTTGCTGGTCTGAAATAAAATCGACTTCAGGTGGTATGTATGTCGCGTTATAAACGGTCACATCGAACCAAAGTGAATTCTGGGTGAGAAACTTAATGGGGTTTGTTTGTGAAATGAGAGCGCATCCAAATTTGTAAGTTATCTCACTAAAAGCAATGCTTTTAAAGCTATGAAGTCGTTTTTGAATCACCCGTTATTTTGATTTTAATTTATCACTCCTATTTTCTTTCCTTATATAAATATTAATGAAATTTATGTCGTAATGACGAACACGTTAGTTAGTTCGCTGAATTATATTTTAGTCTTGGCAGTGGAGGTGATGATATTTTGTTAGTGTGTGATTAAATTTTCTTTTCAACGTATAGCGTTACCGTATCAATTCCTGACTACATAATTAAAAAAACGTATTTTTATCATACTGCAGTATAACTAAAATAATATTTATAAAATTACTGCAATTTAAGTTATTCTTTCATCTCAACCATCTAATTTATTACGAGATGAATATTAAAAGAAAAACACGTCGAATTTTAAAAGATAAATTACAAAATGTTAAAAATAAATTATTAAAGAAATATAATTAAAAAAATAACAATAAATTCATATTTTTTTTTTTTTAATATTTGCAAAAGCTATATCACAGTTAAATTAATTAATAATTGGAATTCTTAATAAAATCATTGTAATAACTATACTCATCCTGTTTTGATAAATATGAAAGACAATAAAATCAAATAAAATTTATATTAATCATAAATTAATGTTGACACTAACGGAAAGTTGTCCTGAAAGTGGAATATGGGTTTTTTTAAGCTGAGGTGCTTCCGGTCAAGAGGTCATGTTCCCAACAGCTGCGCTGTAAACAATGCTAGTTTTTACTAAAGCGTATAGCTTGCCAACATTTATACAAAGAAATAAAAATAATATTATTCAATTAAAACTTCATTTAAGTGAATATCAAACAACGTACAATTTATTACCTTTAAAATATGAATAATGTATTATTTCTGATAAAAATACATGAAAAATAACTAACCTAAAATCACAATATCGGTGTAATAATTTTCCTAATATTACTCGTACATAATTTAACAGTTATTAGCAAAATTTCAATAATCCACTATTTTAAGAATAATTGCTGAGAGTTTCAAAGCGCTATCTCCCATAGCGATGGGTTAGCATATTTAATCCAAAAGGTTCTAATTTTGAATCTAGGTGAAACCTAAAATTTTAAATCCAAAAAAATGTTTTGAAAGTAAAATTTATATATAATTATGAAAATTAATCGCTAATAATGCTTAATTTTATAGGGTTACAGAATTATAGGAGCATTTTTTTATATTTTTATATTATGAATTGCGACAAAACATTTAATAAGCCGGCCTCCGTGGCTCGAGTGGTAGCGTCTCGGCCTTTCATCCGGATGTCCTGGGTTCGAATCCCGATCAACATGGCATTTTCACACGCTACATCGTCATCCCTCTTATCCTATGAAGCGATACCTAACGGTGGTCTCGGAGGTTACAAAAAAAAAGAAAAAAAAATACTGTTTAAATAACCCAATATGAATCTTGTTTTACATTACGACTGAATGTCTACAGACAAAATTGAATTAATTTGAATTACTAAAAACTTAATTGATACAAAAAAATCAATAAAATACTTAATATTTAAAAACATATATTTCTTTATTTAAGAAATTGAGGATAAATATAATTACTAATAGAGAGTTTAAATTTTAAATTTCACTAGATTTAATAAAAAAATACAGCAAAATCAATTGTAGGTTTTTTTATTTAAAAACCCATTTGAACAGACTGTTAATTAACATTTGTTTTACATATTTTATAATACCTCAAATATAAATATATATTTAGAAAAATAAATGTTGTTTAGCATGAACATGAGGAACATTTTATTATCATGGGATCACTTTTAATTGCAATGGCCAATAAAAAAACAATAAAATTTTTGATTCGTAAGTGGTAGTGAGTGTTTGATAGAGAAATATTTCTCTATCTCTATATCTGTAATATAAGAAGCTAGCTGAGCTAGCTTCTTATAAAGATAAAATTATGTATTACAATAGTTAGTTACAGACTAATTTCGGTTTTAATAGTTTAATATCTAAGATATAATTTCAAATTCTATTTCAAATGCACGTCTACGTATGAATAATTTAGTTATTTGTTTGGAGGAAAAATAACTGCTTTCCTTCTAGAATGCTGCATAATATTTCAGATCAAATTCAGTTTAAATGCGTCACTCTGTATGAATTCATCTCGAATAATTTTATGTCAATTTTTATAGTAAAAATTCTAAATAAATAAATATGAAGTTTCTTCGTTCAATGGAGCTGATAATAGAAAGAATTATAAACAAAAAAAATTTTTCTTTTCCAATCATTTTAGTGAAACTGAGCGAATATTGCAGGTAGAGAATCTAAAATTTCGAATTTATTTTAATTAGGTATTTTTAAAAAGTATATAAAAGAAATAACTATTCTTTCGTAATCTTTGAAAATAATTTATTGTTTCTAGAAATGTGAATAGTAATGCGGTACTGTACATACAAAAAACAATAATATTATTGACGTTTTTATTATATATCAGCTCATCCATTACTGAGAAATTCATCTGATTAATTTTTTATATAAATAATTTTTTCTACCTATCGTTTAAAAGTAACGACTTCTTCATTCAGCTTGTTCTAGTTCTCAATAAATAATTATGCTAATTGTAACATTTTAAAGGAAATTCTTAAAAACAAACGAACATCAGGCATATTTATAACAATAATAAATAATTGTTATAAATAATATTAATAACAATAAATATTATTTTAAAAGAATTAACTGGATATAAAAAAATAATTTATTTTACAACAGAATCAGATTTGAAGTACACTGAATCATTTTATAAAACCTCAGGAATCGAGAAAACGTGAAATGTTTTTATTGAAATAAAAAAAAGTGCTTTGTAATATAAATATAAATATCTTTAAACATTACATTTTTCCTCTTCCCTTTTTTTTGTATAGAGTTTAATGCTAGACTTTTTTCCTCCTAATGTGTACATTGCAATCTTCTTCTTTTTTCCTGTTTAGCCTCTGGTAATTACCGTTCAGATATTACTTCAGAGGATGAATGAAGATGATATGTATGAGTGTAAATGAAGTGCAGTCTTGTACAGTCTCGGTTCGACCTTTCTGAGATGTGTGGTTAATTGAAATTCAACCACCAAAGAACAACGGTATCCACGATCTAGTATTCAAATCCGTATAATAATAACTAACTTTACTAGGATCTGAACGCTGAAACTCTCGACTTCCAAATCAGCTGATTTGGAAATCTGTTCAGCTAGTGAACAATAAGCAAACCCCCCACCACGGCTCAATGAGATAGGATGATATGTATGACATGTAATGAAGTTTGGCCTAGTACAGAATCAGGCTGACCATTCCTGATGTGTTTAATTAAACCCCATCCACCAAAGTACACCTTTATCTATTGTCTAGTATACAAATCCATATAAAAGTAAGTAACTTTTACTAAGGTTTGAACCTCAGAACCTTCGGCTTCGAAAATCAGCTGTTAAACAACTGATTTACGAGGACGAGTTAACCCTAGACCAGGCCAGTGGGTTGCTAGATATTAATCTATAACTTTTAAATGCTTTTAAACAACGTTTACAAAACCACAGTATGCTCAGAATTTCAGTTGTGAATTCTAAGACAATTTTTCACCAGACAGGGAAAATTAAGGAAGTGGTGCGTAATGCAAAAGAAAGAAAGATATTTTTTGTAACAAAAACCAAATAACTCAATCAAACAAACAGTTTCATTTCAATTATCATCATCATCACTATAAAGAAAAACATATTGAGAAGAAAAAACAGAGCATCTGAAAATATCGCAATAATCAATTATTAAAGAAACTGTAATATAATTACTTTAAATGCAATATTTCATACGATTGCTTATAAAGAATAAACTAGTATTAAATGAATAACAGTATTTTTAAACAAAAAGATGAAGGAGAAAGGAGAATTCATAAATATAGATGTAACGTAAACGTACTGATTCTATGTGATCACGCATGCATCACATAATTATTTCACCACTAATTTTCTTCATACATAATTCGCAGGAAGATAAAAAACTTGAAACAACATAAAAATTACAAGAAAATTAATTATTACGTTTGCATCAGTTTGAGAATAAATATTGTGAAAATATTTACTACATCTACTAATGTATTTATTTAATTTTTCAGTAAACTATAGGCTGTTAGTTAGATTTAAAAAAAAAAAAGCGTTTTTGTTTAGTTTTTACATTTTCTGATTGTCTGATTTGCCATGGAAAAAAGGAATAATATGCTAGAAACTTTATCTAAAATGCTAGAACAAATAAAATAGAAATTAATAAGAAGAAATCAAGAAATATGGTGGTAGGTAAAAAGAAAGAGATTATAAAATTTGATCTTAAGGTAGATGACACCATGTTAGAACAGAATGATGAAGATTTTTGTAATTTGGGGAGCACCATAACAAATGACAATAAACGTGGAACAAATATAAAAAGAAGAGTAACCATGGCAAAGCAGGCCTTTTAGAATAAAAAGAATTTATTGATAAACGACCAACTGAGGTTGGAGATAAGAAAAATATTTGCTAAAACGTTTTTGCGGAGTATTCTAACTTACGGATATGAGATATGGATATTTGGCAAGGCAGAAAAGACCAAAACTGAAGGTAATGGAAGTGCGGATATAGAGAAAAATTAAAAGAACAAGATGCATGGATAGAAAGAGTAATGAATAAGTGCTGGAAAAAGAAATGAGGATAGATCACTTACATATAAAGATTGCTGAAGGAGGAAGAGCAAAACTGATAGGACACGCGTGCGACATGATGATTTTTTTACAAACATATTTGAAGGAAATGTATTGAGGAAGAAGTCAAGAGGTAGATCAAGAGGAGTCCTCTTTAAAAGTATTGAAAAAGAGATAGGCTTTGAAACATACGACGATTTAAAGAAGACAGCAGCGGAAAGAGATGCGTGGTTAGTATGAAAAGGCATAAAAAACTAAGAACCAGGACAAGTACTAGAACTAAGAATCTTATCCTTTTTAAGGGTTGTTCCTTTAGTATATGATGATTATTGTCTTAAGAAATTTTGGTGGTGTTCTATTTTAAAAGGTTTTATAGCCAATTTAAAAAAAAAAAAAAAACATTGCTTGAAGAGTTCTTATTCCGAAGAGCTAATTATGGATAATTAAAATTCATGAAATCTGTAACTTAAGTGTTTTATTTGCAAAGTTTATTCGTCATAATGTTTTAATTGACATGATACCTGAGATTCTGAAATCATTTTTTTTTCTCAGCAACTTCAAATAATATAAATATCAGTTACAGCGTGTTTTTTAGCTTCCTTACGAATCCAGAGATTAAATATCAGATTTTATACAAAATATATATGGTAAAAGGACCAGTATAACGTACCAGGGTAACGGATTTCTTCCAATTAAGAAGAAAGAAAGAGAGAGAAAATAATAATGAATAGAAGAATTTAGAAAGAACTAAAAGAGATTCTTTTCTTAGATTAATGGGTCCGTTTAACAATTTGTTCTTTGTTATACAAACAATGACACTTACAAAAGTTCCTTTTCGACCAGAAGGGTTACCGGACTAGAATAAGAACTTATAGAAAAACGTAAGGGCGCGGGCAATGAAAATTATTACGCTTCAGCAATTAAAAAGACGAGTCGGGTACTGGTTCTGCAGGCCAGGAATTATAAATATGGCCGGGGACCAGCGGTCAGTGGGTAGTTCGGTGAGGGCGTGTTCAGTGGAGTCGTGATAACAAGCAATAACAGTTAGTGGTTTGGCGAGACCGTGTTTGGCGCATTCGTGATAACAGCGATATCAGTAAGTGTCTGGTCAAGTGAAGAGTATGTCATCAGTATTCGTTTGTTGATAGTGGGTGAATGTAGGAAGTTGTTTGGTGCGTTATTGGTTAACAGTAGTAAAAGTGACAGTATTCTATTCATTCCTAAAGTTTAGGGTAGTTTTTTTTATAAATAGTAAAAGTAATAATACTTTGAAAAATTGAATTGTATGAGCTTAAAACTAGTTTTTAATGCATTATCAGGTTCTAGCGGTTATATAACTTTTTTTGCAAATTGGATTGTATTCTTGTTTCTGTAATTTACTGTCATTAAAAAAATTTGGTCCTTTTTATTATTATTATTATCATTATTACCATTGTTATTATTACTAATACTATTTTTATTATTTATTTTGGTTTTAGGTCTTTAGAATAATAAATTGTATTTGTAAGAAATTTGATAGTCTCCCAATATCCTTGTCAAACCGTGAACAAGTGACAATATATGTATGTCATGGGATATATGGGATATATGTATGTCAAAAGGAAGCAATTACACACTTAATTTTTTGCAACCAATAATATGAATTATTCATACACCTGTAAAGAACCTATCTATTCACCCAAAATAAATCTAGTAGCGCTGAGTCCTCCTTCCTAACGAAAATTAAAATAGCATTGCTTTTTACCTTTGCAGGAAAATGCAAAATAGAATCAGCAGAATAAACCTTGAAAATCAGGTGCTTTTTACCTGAAAAAGAGCCTATTAAATAAAGTCTTTGAAAAATGTTTAAATGACATTTAAAAATATAAAAGTAAGTACGGTAGAATTGTTATGTATATTAAATGAAAATTTGACATCCAATTTTCTCAAACTCAATGGGTCTCAACGCCTAAATGGGTATCTAGTTTAACTAGCGTTCGATAAAAGAAGGCATATTTGTTATATTTTATAAAATTAAACAAATGAATATAATCTATAAAGAAAACCAAAAATTACGACACGAAATTAACGGAGATAAAGAAATAATATAGAGTTATACAATGTATTGCACATATTTTTTGTTTCTAATAAAAAAAAATATATATAGGTTAACAACGATTATAGTAATCAAATAATGTTTAAAATCTGCATATGTTAAAATAATTATCATTATGATTTCATTCAACATTATAATCATATCTTTACCGAAATTATAAACGGGATACATAAAAAAAGGATAATTATCTGAAATTTATTATAAACTTAATAGTGTGTTTATTGTACGATAGTTCGTTTTTATTTACTGTTATCACAAAACATTATAATATATTACTAGACTCGTACAGAATCACTGAATTCTTATCAGACAATTATCTTCTATTTGTATAATTTTTATTTATCAATATTACTGAAAGCGAAAAAAATTACTATATACATTACTAAAGACAATGTAATTATTATTACCGACATAATTATGAAATGGATTAATTAACATAATAACCCAATTAATTACAATATTAAGTAAGATATAACTAAAGAATGAAAAAAAATATATACACTTTCAGTGATCACACTAATTATAACAATGACATGTTCCGGGTAGTTCAATTATCATAAATTAAAAAACGTATATATATCAGTTTATATGGGATAACAAATGTATTACGTGTTAAAAACGTAATAATCTTGAACTAAAATACTAGTTTCTCTAATCCTCTTGTTATAAATTACCACATGTAGGCTAATTAAAAGAAAGAAATATTTTTGTAACAAAAAAATTAAAATTATATCTATACCATGTTATTACTTTTATAATAACGAAAACTATTCATTTTAAAAAGCGTAAACTTTTCATACAAAGCGTTAAAATTACATAACGTAACTAATTAATTAATTTAGATAGATAAAATTGTCGTTTGAAAGGATTTTACATCACTTACTTCAGAATCTACTATATAAATCCAATTATCATTACGTCACCTACTGTTTTGAAATACGATAATCATTCTATTATTTTTAATGCAGTCTTGGTATGCATTATAAATTTAAGGACATCGCTTTTATTTATAATAATAATAATAATAATAATGAAAGAAATGACAAATTATTAAATAATGAAAGTACTCGTTTCTTTGGAGAGGCGTAACACTAGTCAATGAAAAGAGTTGTGGGCGGGGATTTCCTATAGCACCATACAACCCTCCCCTTAGCAGTTTTAACACTTTAAGCTTTAGTTTAACCAGGCTTGTTCTGCAGATTTAGAATTATTACAAATATGAGAGCCGTTTGGAAGTTCTCCTGATAAAAAAAAAAACACAAGGTATTAAAGAACTTTTGTTTTTATTTTCTTACAATTCGTTATATTTAGACGAAATCATGGAAATATTACCAATTTTTTATTACCCTAAGTATAATGCGATTTGTCCAACTCTGCAAATAAGAGGTTGCCAAGTTTAACCACATCATTTGAGATGAATCTTCGTCCGGAGAGCCATATCTTCAGGTTTATGAAGAGGAAATAATTACTGTAAGCCTCATCCAGCGTTCATGTGGAAAGTACTTCGAATCAAATTATAGAATTTTTTAGCAACAACTCGAGAAATGAATGGAGGGGCAATATCGGCCAGCAGTAAATTGTAATACTTCCCGGTGGTGGTCCTGCCTTTTTCCAAGAATTTTATGAGCCAAAAAAACATATGAGAAAACCAGGAGAATCCCAAAAAAAATTCCTTTCGGCTCGTCTGAAAATAAATTTTACCGGCGCTAAGTAGGGGATAAAAAAGATTTCCACCTTAAAGTTAAGAAAAATTTCAAATTTACTCAATACGACAATGGTTGCATGTGAAAAAAGTTTTACATGTTTAGCATACGACAATCTTCTTACAATTCCAACAAAATTTTAAGCATCCCTTGCCGTAAGGGTAAGTCATATAAAAAAATGTTTCAGACAAAGGTTTTAGGTAATGTTTAGACGACTAACGACCACTTTAAAACGATTCGATACGTGCTTATTAAGGGAGGTTAAATTTTTTTCTTCAAAACTCAATTTTTTCCACCCCCTGGGCCAATGGTTGGTGATATCAAAAAACTTTACTTAGATAAGTTTTAGGCCCTTATCCAAAAAATATATATATGTAGATTATATAAATGTATTTGTAAACTTTTGAACTGTCGGTGGTTTTGGAGTCTGGGGGATGTGAAACGCGAAGACATGTCGAAATTTTCCGGTCTAATCAACGTACCGATTACAACAGGTAGCTTTCTTATGAAATCTACTTAATACTACAGTCATGACTTTTCCTGTCTGGTAGAACCTTTTTACCTTTCTTTAACGCACATTCTCCTGCTCTCACTCACTACTTGGCTTCTAGCGTGTAACAGTGAATCCATACTTCATATACTGTTATAAAACGACAAAGAAACTCTGCCGGATCGCGTTTAAATAAGTCTAAAATTCCTTGAGAAGTGTCCATTCGAATACGTTTTTGGTTGACTGTTATGTCAATAAAAGCGGCAAGTTATTCATATCCAAAACATCGTGTAAAATGTGGTGGAAACGAACTATCGAGATGTTTTACGATGTCAACAAGCTCGCGTACGTTTTGTTGGCGAACATTTAATACGACTTTTTGTCATGATTTCTTATGTTGAAGCGGTTTAAGTGAATTCTCATCTGGAATGGATGTGCGACCACGTTTAAAAGCAGCAGCAACTCTTTTTACCAACGAAAATAAAGGGGAAAAAATAGTTTAAAATTGTATCTAAGTTTGTATGTCCGACAGGGTTAAACCTTTAAAACAAAATACTTTATAACAGCTCGTACTTTAATTTTATTTTTTCAGAAATTGTCAAGAACTTGTTTGCTTTTCTCGATCACCATAAATAATCAACAAAACTAACGCGTTTGAAAGTTCATAGCGCGCCATCTAAAGAATCAGTATTTACAAATATTTCAGTCATTTGGGCATACTTATGCCATCTCTGTGGCAGACTGAGAATTTTCCTGATGACTGACTTTTAAATAAGAAAACGCACTTAAATCGTAATATTTCTGTAAGAATATTATATCCATTATTCAAGCCAATCATGATACAATATTTGATAAACCTATTTAACTTTAACTATTCGTTCTTAAGTTATTTGACGGTTTTGGTTTTTTTAAAGAATACAAGTAACCATATAGCACAAATGTAACATTCAATTAATCTATCCACCAACACTGGAATCGAAAATCAGGTAAAATTTACATTCCAAAAATATGTATATAATATCACATACTATAACGTATCTAATTAATTAATTTAATCGACTACACCTGTCACATGAAAGACAGTAAAGTAAAATATGTAATATTCTTTTGAATGAAAATAAATTGTATCTATTTAACGAAATATAGGGAGGTTTTTTAAATTGTCTTATAGATTATATATTTTAATTTTTATGAATTAAAATGTATAATCTATATCTATCTATAAAATATATAATATATGTGGTGTATTTTTTCTTGTTCCAAATACACCGAGCTCAAAAGTAGTTGTGTAAATCAATTAGTTGGTAGTGTCACGAAAACGAAACAAATCCTTCTAAATGAATCTAGTATTTGTCATAATATGAACACAATATTAGGAATTGCTAATTTGACATTAGTTAGTATGAATATTCAGTATATCGGCCAAATTATATCATCTTCATTTGAAGAGGCAGGCAGTTGCCTGCAGTACGCGTTATCCTTTTCTATAAAATACTGAACTACTTCAGCAATTTTAATTTTTTTAATGTATGTTTATGTGTGTGCGCGCGTGTCAGTAAATAAAAATTAATGAAAATTTAGTATTTCTTAATGTAAGTAATAAAATATTTTAATTAGTACATACAATGAAGTATTACGTATATAAGAAGGCACCCTTCCTTATAATTCACAATTTTAAATGTGCTTATATCGCTTCAAACTCGAGACGCTGTACAGATTTTAGCGTAGATATCATCTCATAGTGAGGATATGTCTTGCATTTCCTCAATATATTTCAATTACTAAAAACTACAGGCTGACTTAAATCCTCTACCGATTGATGCGAGGTGAAAACAGGCATGATAAGTGATGACATCTGGTTTCTTCCTAGACCTTTATCGTAACGCTCTTTAACTGATCATAGTCGTTCTAATCATCGGGCTTCCATCTGATAACACAATTTTTAGCGTATTGGAAGACCCTTATTTTACTAATCATCGCTCCTTTGTTTAGAACAAATCGGATTTAAAGCCTTTCTGAGGAGCAGCAAAAAAAAAAGAAGAAATTCTTAGTTTAGGTCAGTAGGTAGCTGATAAAATTTCATAATGGCTGTTTTGCAGCTTCTTATCTTCGCGCACGTTATAAATTTGTTTTGTTATTGGGTCAATTAAAGATACTGTACAGGGCTATCTTGTTAATCATAAACAAATTAATTATCAAGTGTAGATAGGAAAATATCTTAATACTACAAAAATCAAACTACAATGAATTTTGAGCCACCCTAATTTATATACGTGTATATATTATATACGTATATAATCCATTTTATTAAAATTAATTAATAATCTACGTCAGAACTATACTTTAGGCCAACAAACGGCCCGCGGGCCGAATCCGGCCCGCGTAATGAATTTATACGGTCCGATAAAAGTTTTCAATATTAGATTTTTATAAGCAATTGAATAATGGAATCTTTCCGATTCGGCCCGGAGGCAAATACTGTTGGCCATGCCTGTTTTAGGCTGTAACTGAACAACTAAATGCAATTTTGATCAGTTTATTAAAATTATGAAACATTTCTTTCTGAATTAATTCATAAGAAAACTGTAAACTTGAAAAGGAGTAAAATTATATTTAAAAGAATAAATATTCTATTTACCCTGTTATAATATATAAATAACAATAAATAGATTATTAAGACAAATTATGTTTTATCTTCTAGGACCATTATCAAATAATTTTTCTCTAAGTTGTGGTTGTGATTTTTTTTTTTTAACTTCAAGACCACTGTTAGATATTGATTATTGCTTCAGAGGATGAAGTGGATGATTTGTAGCGTGTGAAAATGCCATGCCTGACCGGGATTCGAACCCGGGAATTCCGGATGAATGGCCGACGAGACAATGGCAGTGAATCTAATCCACTGTTACATAACGATTTAAAAAATCTGACCCAGTTTTTGATACGCATTTTAATTATCAGAAATATAAGATATACTAATGTAATTTTCTTTTGTTAAGAGAAATGATGTTCAATATAATACGATTAATTACTGTAATGAAGAGAATTAAAAAGCAACTAATAGTTCTGAATATCACCTGCATTTCGGTGAGCTTAGCATGCTGATGTGAAACAGAAATAGTATATTAAATTAGTATTTCAGAAGAAAGTAACGGGAAATTATTTCATTCTTCTTATTACATGATCAATTTAATGTGAAATTTTTGTATTCCTTGAAAATGAATATAACATTTTCAGAAGACAGTTTTAACTCATGTCAACTCGTCTATGTGTAATATATATTAAACACACAACAAAAAAAATAAAGATCGACTTGACATGAAGCAAAAGACGTTCCTTAAAGTACAGTAAGTAGCTCCAAGAATAAGATGTATGGATTTTCCTAGTTTCTGGATACTGGGCTACGGCTCTGAAGTACATTACACCTGGAAATATTTTCATCTAAATTTTTTGGGTCCGATATGTCTCTTAGGATCTCTTCAATGATTAACACTTAGCCAATCAGCTGTCCGTGCAACGGATCTAAAATATGACTTACTAGGATGTAAACTGATTTACCATTTACTTTCTTCATTAAATCCAATATACTTTAGCATATCAGCATATCTAGTCTACTAAAATGATTATATTCAGTCTTTTACTCTATTTATCAAAGAAGCTAGTTTTATTGATAAAATCATTACTTTCAAAGAAAGCATCTCTCTTATGTACTTGTACCTTAAGTGTTCTAAATGGCTAAAACCTAAGAAAGAATGACCAAGGTAATTGATGTAATGGATTTATTGTACCCAATTTCTGTCGGAGATAACATATTATACAAACACCCACTAATATTTGGGGAAGGAGTAAACATAACTATGATAAATTGGAAGAATAAAACTATTTTTGCATTTATTTAATTTATATGATAACATGAAGACATTACAGAATTTACAAAAAAAATTGTATTAAGAATAAATTTAGATTGAAAATATGACAAAGTAAGAAAGTAAAAAAAAAAAAAAATAATAATTTTAGACAAGTTTTAACAGTTAAAGAATATTTTACTCAAAGAGTTCCGGGTTTTATAAAAAGTGAACCACGTTTGTTAAATTCATGAACAAGAAGACATCCTTTCTTGAAATAGGTCAAGAATAAACTGGTATTACTTCATTCTCTTTTTGTTAACTGCATGCACATGACTTCTCGTACATGTAAAATGCATATAATAGTTACGTGCAAGTAAATACTAACTTAAAAAAAAATAAAAATGTCTATGTTCTCTATCAATAGTGTTCACTTTAGAAAAATAAATAATAAAAACATATCTTCTGATAAATCCGTTTTAGTATGTTTTCTAAGCGAATTTTAAATGTTAGAATATTTATTATCAAAAAAAAGAAAATAATGAATCCTTTTTCTTTTCATAATTGATTATGTCAAATCAGTTGGAATTCTAAATATTACCATATTTAGATAAAAGAATGATATAAAATATTTTAGTAGGTCAAAAAATACAGTAATATAGTCTACATATAAAAGAAATATAACTTAATAAAAAAGGAAGAAAAAATTAAGTTACATTTATTAATTTAACCTCAAATAACTTGTGGTCTTTGTTAAATTACTTGGTAATAAAGAGGTGGTTCTCAATTCAATATATATATTTCTACAGCCTACATAATTTTTTATATGTTTTAGGCTCACACAGTCACGACTAAATAAAAAGATATCAATAATTTGTTTTATAATGTAGAGCAAGTTCTTCTACTGGTCCTTTAGTAGTTTTAATCCAGATAAAATCAGTAAAACATTTTATTTTTTTAAATAAAAAATTAACGATTAAATATTTTTTACTTATCGTTAGCGTTATACATGATTGGAATTTTTGTTTTGATATACAGACTAAAATCAAAATAATAATTAAAATATGTATTCTCACAAAAAAAAAAAAAAACTATAAGAATATTAGTTGGAAAACTTGTGGAAAAATTAAAATCATTGTAGACTTGCATTCTAGATACCCTAGTTTACACTTTATTAGATACTCAACATGGTTTTTCTACGTTCATTTTCACATCTTTGCACGAAGTAAAGGAAGTATTGTAACCGCGAGAAATTTCGGTTTTCAGATTTCAACGGAAATATTCAATTTGACCATCCCTGAATCTATTTTGACTAGTTTTGGCGTGACGTCTGTGTTTACGTATGTATCTCGCATAACTCAAAAACGATTAGCCGTAGAATGTTAAAATTTTGGATTTAGGTTTTTTCTAACATCTAGTTGTGCACCTCTCATTTTGATTGCATTCGACTGAACTAAAAGTATCCAAAATAGCCCAAAATAAAAAATAAAATTGGATTATTCCTTAACTGCAGTAATAAGCCCTCAATGAAAACTTTTCAACGATATACCATAAGTGATACTTATTTTCATTGGTTCCAGAGTTATAGCAAAATAAAGTTTTAATTAATGAAGTATTTGGATCTTACAAGGGAAAGGCACATGGGTTCGAACCAGACTTCATTTTTTTTTAACTTTTTTTATTTAAATATATTGATTTATTAATAAATTAACCTCTGATTGTAAAAGAAAATTTACGATCAATAATAATTCAATGATAACAATAAAAAAATAATAATTATGAAAAAATATCAGAAGTTATTAATGAAATAAAATTTTATGTAATTTTCATAAAAAAAAAAAAAAAATGGTATATATAAAAAAAAGTCTTTTCTTTCTCGTTGCTAACGAGTGTTTATTTGTTTACTTTTTTGTTTTTTTGTTTACTACTTACTATGGATCGATTACCACTAGCTGATATGGTTGACGAAGAGATATCTGATTGTAGAGGTTGTCAAATAACATCAAGAAAACATGGCCCAATAACTTCGTCGAAAAATGATCCGAGGCGGGTAGCTCGTAGAAAATTAATTAAAGATGACATAGCCAACAATTTATCCGGAAATTCAAGCGATAACGACAGTGTAATTACGGAATTCCAACCTATTTCTATTCAGTAGAGAAGCATACCTATGCCGAGAAAAGAGAAAAGTAATCCTAGCAATGGTGGCTTACCCATATCAAGTAGGTTCAATGGCTTTCAGTCAGAGGATACGAATATTACAACCAAACGGAATCCTGCAGATTGAAAGTTAGCGAAGCCTCCGATTGAGCAGGTCACTTTATGGACATGGCAGAAGAGTTGGAAACAGGGGACGAAAGTCAGGTAGACCCACAGGATAATTCGTGATATTAGCAGATGAATTTGCGAGACCCCATGGCTTGTTTGATTTTTACCTCACTCAAATGCTGATGGGAGCTTCAGGGCGTATTTATATCGTTTTGGACTAGACTGCGCGGAAATCTGCCCTTGTTGCGGAACGAAAGCAACGGCGCAGCATGTTTTCTTTGCGTGCCTCCCGCTTCGGTATGGAGAGAGGCGAAATGCTTACACTCCTGGTTACGACAGTTTTATTTCCGCCTGAGGGGCTTATGGACTTCATGCTGGCCAAAGAAGAGCACTGGCTTGCTGCGGTAGGTATTCCAGAGCACTCGTGAAGAGGCTTGATGGTGGAAGAAGCAAGGAAAGAAGACAGATGCCCGAGTGCTCCGGTGCGGAGGAGAGGGCCGCGAGTGAATGTCCAGGGGACCTCCCGACAACGTGGGGGGTCGTCTGGACGAAGGAAGAAGCAAGAAAGTAGAAGAGCGCCTGAGAGCTCTGGTGCGGAAAACAGGGCTGCGGATGAGTATCCAGCGGAGCCTCCTGAACCTGTGGGGGTCGCCTGGATGCGGTGAACCTGTGGTCACTTTGATGCCCAGTACGGGAAGGTAAGCTCCCCCCCTCTTTCTGAAGTAATGCCTCACAGCAGTTTCCAGAAAGGGGAAGGAGTATCAGAGGTGGAGTTTAGTCGGTAGGGCGCAGGCACACATAGCAATCAATCTGCTTGATAACAGCATGGACTTCTCGAAGGTTGAAACGTCTCCATTTCCTTGACCTGGGGGCTAGTGCATAACAGTCTGATAAATGAAAATGCCAAATCGAGTAATATTATTCTTGTTTGATTATTATATTTCTTTGGTTTGATTATTTATTTATTAATATTTTATTTTTACGGACTAAAAAGTACAGGCAGAAATATTTTTTTCTAATGGACTTTAAGATTACTGATAACTATTATTATGATTTACTTATTATGGTAGCCCCTTAAGAATCCCTTATCATGTACTTTATATCAAACGACTTACTTATGTTTCCACTTAAGGGGCTGCTTGTAAATGAACTGGTTGGTTTTAAAAAAAAAAAAATGTAATGTGGGTGTAAAAGAAAGATATATCTGGTGTTATATGCCTTTACTATTCTATACTAGATCCTGTATCATTTATATAACATGTTTGCATGAGTATATATAATTACATGTTATATGTAATCATGTTTTAGAATAATATGAATTTGAAGCACTGTAAGATTACATCTGATTTGTTTAAAAAATTTCATTCTGTAAGAAAGTCCTTGTCTCTTTCCTTGCCTACTCAAGTACTCTTATATCGAACAATGGGTACAAGTTACACGATAAAGTTATTTTAAACACTGTTACGATATATATATATATATAGCAAAATTCAAATCGGGTTTGCATATGATATGACGCCATCACCTACTTAATGCAATTCCAGTCAAGTCAGAATCGATATATATTGTACAGCAGCAAAGCTCGTTCAGTTCATGATTCGTGCAACAGCAGGAGGCTGAGAGGGCTGGCGGTAAAATTGATTCCTTCCTGAATCGGGCCGTCTGGCGCCCCGGGAAAGAAGCGAGCAGGGAAAGTGGTCGGTCTTTAAGGTCACCGCCCCTAGCCGTCATGAGAGAAGACCACCTCGCATCAGAAAACAACACAATACTCCTGCTTCAGCACCGATCAAGCGTAGCGGTGTCTAACACACCCATTATCCGAGTCTTTTACTATCTCCTGTTGTAATATTTAACTTTGTAACACTACATCCTGTTTTTATATGACATAAAAATATTTCTTAGTAATATTAATGTAAACATAGATTTATCTAATGTTATAAACAAGTTCCTCCTGCCATATGTAGCAGTAGTCTCTCTACTTTATGATCGCTCGAGAAATTTTATTAAGGTTATAAATACATTTTTTAAGCACACCTATTACAAAAATATCTGAAAATAAATATACTTATTCTCCAACGTAAATCAAACTGAATTCTTATCTTTATTTCTATAAAACATAATTACATCTGTTATTTGCTCTTAAAAAAAATAATAATTTTTTTACCTACAGGTATAAAAATATACGCTCCATCCGGTTTTTACCCTGTGACTACCGTTTGTTCCAGTCAACCTTAATTTTTAGTTCTTTCTTAGAATTAAAGTTCGGAAATATCAATCTCATTTAATATTAACATCTACATTTGTAAACATCTGTTCATTCCATTACAAAAACTAATCACATTCACACACATACATATATACATTTAAACTTTAGTTACGATTTTCTACAACTAATTACAATTTAAATTAAAAAAAAAAACTTGTTACTTTAAATCTAATGTACGAAACACTAAATATGCAGTTATTTGTCAACAGTCAAGTTTTACATGCAGATATAAATTATGTTGTAGTACAGAGATTTAAATTAAAAGTATAAATTTTTCAGTTAGATTTGAACGCTTCTCATATGTGAAATTAAGTTTTTGCAATTAACAGTTTACAGATATGGTACGAACTAGTCAACATAATATTAACATTTAGTTTTTGGACAATTAAACTGCCTTGAAACTGGGTTGAAATTTAAAACAATTTAATTTTATTATTTCTAACTTTTTAGTGTTTTTTTTAAACACTTTTTTCTGAGTTTATTTATTTTAAACAATACGCCATAAAGCCCAAGAGACAAAAAAAATAGCGTCTACAAAAAGAGAATACGAGAAAATAATTTTAACTACTAGCGAGGTAAGATATAAAACTGTTTAAAATGTTGGAATTGTGTTGTATTTTTAACAAAAGTTTTCTACCGAATTTTAACTTTCCCTTCTAGATAGTGCTATAGCTGTAGAAGGGAAAGTACTGTAATTGGCCGATTGGGCATATGCGTTTTCACCAGGTCTTTACGTTTTGATACTTAAAGGACCCAAAATACCGGATGAAAATTTTCGAGATGTTAATGTTCATATGCTCATGTGAGCGTTCGGTGTTGGCCTCTAAATCATCTTATATCTCCAGAACTACTGGGCCGATTTTGATCAGAATGGGCAGATTATTTCTATATAAGGATGTCATTAAATTTACAACTTAAAAAGTCAAAGAAGTGAGACAAAAAGGTTTTTTGCAAAATCGCACCCCCCACAAAAAATGTTGTTGTAGTCTGTTATGTTTTAACGTCACAGATGAGCGGTAGAATTAAATAAATGAAAAATATTTAAAGTATAAAAAAGTAACATGGTGTGGCTGGGTCTGGAACTCGACCGCCCGATGGGCTCGGTACCTAGTGCGTTAAGCTTCGCGGCTACACCAGTCTGCCGACCGTACAAGCGAAATTTGTTCTATGTAAATTGTGAAAATACATTAATTTAGTTAGTACCTACTTCTAGTACCGCCACACCCTCGCGAATTAAATACGGTAAGCGCGGGCAATTTAGATAGAATCATTGAATTAAATAAAAAATAAAAATATTGTATTTAAATAAAATAATAAATATTTTTAAATTAAGTTGTGTGTGTAAGCAGTAAAAAATTTAATTTTTCATTAAATAAATAATTCATGAAAGCTATCAATAAGAGAACAGTTTGGAATTAGCAAATGACCCTTCTCTACAGAGATAGATATTACAATAACTGGAAGATTTTATAAAAGGTGTTGAAAATGACCTCCTCCATCAATACAATGCTGCACATGTTTTAATTTGTTTTCAAATACTTTAACCAGCTGGTGTTCTGTAATGTCTCGTAAGTATACCGTTATTGCTGTTTTTAGTTCGTCAATCGTGCGTGGTCTGTTGCGATACACTATTTGTTTTGCTGCCCCATAACAGAAAGACCTACGGAATTTTTACCAATAAAAGTTTAAACCTATGACAATAATTTAATCTTTTAGCATGATCTGTAGATTTCAGTTCTTTAGCACAAATTACTTTGCAGAGAAAAAATCAGTTCTTTTCTTACAGTTTTATGGGAGGTAGAAAATTCTATATCTTGCTTTTGTGTTAACGTACGCACAGACTTTGTCGGACTTTCAGCCATAGAATCCAAAATAGCAAGCAGCTTCTATTCGTTTAGCTTAGATTGTCTTCCAAATTTGATCACCGTCTTCAACTGACCTGTTGCCCGAAATTTTTCTATAAGATTCGAACTGCATTGCGGTGAGGAACAGGAATATTCGGAACCTTTTCAGAATACTTGTGCTTCAATAAATCAGTATACTTGTCACCTTTACGAAAGACGTGTTCAATGAGAAAAATGCGTTCCTCTACCAAAAGAATCATTACATTTCTCGCAAATATTGATCCGATAAACGAGACAACATGAAACGAATCACGTTTAGTCACAATTCAACAACTGATATCTTGGTTTTTTTATTGAGCAACGCCTAACAAACCCACAGGGCAACCAACCTAACGCTGAAAGAACAGAATGCACCACACAATTGTAAAATATATTTCACAATGACTTTCCAAACTTACTGTATATATATATATAAAAAAAAAATAATAATAGAATCCATTTCGGAAAAACATAATAAAAAACGAATTAAAAATATTGAATAAAATTTAATGGCACTATGGAATCTTTTTTCAGCTTTTGGAAGTCGGCACCAAGTTGAAAATTTTTAGTTCTTTATTTTATAATTTGGAAGCCAACGTAAAGAATTTGAAATTTACACTATTAACATAATTTTTTTAATTTTAGTGTTTTTTCTGTCGCTATTAAAAACTTAATTCTGTAACTTAAGCCGGCCTCCGTGGTGCGAGTGATAGTATCTCGGCATTTCATCAACAGGTCCCGAATTCGAATCCCGATAGGGTATTTTTACACGCTAAATAATTATTGTTTTATCATAATCCTCTGAAGCAATACCTAACGGTGTTCCCGGAACTAATAAAACAGAAAAAAAGAAGATTTTTAATACAAATAACTACTGATAAAAAAATAAGAACATTTTAATGCATTACGTATGAATAAAATTTCACAACTAAGAATAAAATTACATACATAACACATTTTTCATATTTTAGTTTTAATAATCTTGTCTCTCCCAGGCTGGCCCCTTTTCTCTCTTTATCTATTATTCTCTCTACACCTAATCGTTACTACTTTCACGAAATAAAAAATTACAAAGTGATGAAATTTATTTTTACCATAACTGAATAAAACATCTATATGTGTTTTAAAATAAGTTTTAAATAAATATTTCCGTTGCATTATTTTGATCTCCTAATCGTATTATTGTAGAAACAGTTACAAACAGAATAGTAAATGTAATAATGACAAAACATCAACTAAAAAATAATTTGAATCTCGTTAAACGACAATGGTTTTCTATAAATTTATACTTAACAATAAAAATAACAGTTCGTTCTTTAATAATCAATTGAATTATAAATTGCAATATGTGGTTGTAAAATAACAAGTATCGTGAAGCAAGTACGCAAATAGAATTTCATATTATTATCTAATTTTTCTTGTACTAATAGATTATTTCAAGATAGCATAAAAGTAGCCACATAATTATTATAATAATGGTGCGGTAATGTTTTTAGCAGTAAGAACAGATTTAATCAGTCATGTATGTAAAAAATATAAAATAAAATAAAATTATTTCTTTGATATGTCCACTTATAGTAATAAAGATGATATTTTATTTATTATCACGATATTGTTAAATAATAAAATCGTGTAATACGGTTTATCAAATAATAGCTGACCAATAATAAAACAGTGAAAACACTTTTATTTAACTGAATTACGTAATGAATAAGAACTAATTCATATTGATTTATAGTTGATTGTAAAAATGTAATAATTTTACGAGTTCATATTGAATTGAATTTATTAAAATGTTATTTTATTAAGCAATTATTTTATATTATTGCTTCATTTATAGATCTAATTATTAATAATTAATTATCTTTTTTTCTGAATAGATGGCTTAAGCGTAAAATCTTTTATTAATTATTATAAATAATTATTTAATATGTTTAAATTAAATAAATAAAAAAAAAAACATTAATAAAATTTAGCCAATTAGAATTCTTATTACATCACTCAGTTTTAATGCACAGGAATATTTTATTATTATAATTTTTTTTTATTACTTAATTTAACCGTTTACAAGTCTAATCTACTTAAAAAAACCTTTAATAACAATTACTTAGGAATGTTTGAGTTGAAACAATCCTCTTACCGATAATCCTGAAATCCACTTTATAGTCTTTAGTACAGACGTAATATTAGTGTCTTAATATTAATAAATATACAAATTAAAACAAAAAAACAGTCTTTTAAAAAAGATTATAAAAGTGAAGAGTTTATGATATAGAGTATTGCTAAACAAAAACAATAAAACGTAGTTTGTGGAATACATATCTAATATATATTCAAGTGCAATAAAATGTTCTTGAATATTTTGCACCTGATCTCTTAAGAGACGTGACAATGTATAAGTTAGTAAAGCCCTATAACATGACCCTTTTTTTTAAACATTAACAAGTAAAATATTGTAAAACACTGGTTTCTAACTGTAAAAAATAAATTTTAGCTATAGTCGTGTCCGACCCTTGGCGATTTCAATTCCTAGGAAATTTCCTAGTAGGTTTTACGGATGATTTGCCATTGCCTTCCCATTGTGGTTAATTGAAACCCAACCACCGAAGAACACCGGTATCCACAGTCTGGTATTCAGATCCATATAAAAAAAATTGAATTTACAAGGACTCGAACCTTAGAACTTTCGATTTCAAAAATCAGCTGATTTTGCGATGACGAGTTTAATCAGTTGACTAACCCGGCTTCTCTCTTTTTTCCTGTTTATCCTCCGGTAACTACCGTTCAGATAATACTTCAGAGAATGAATGAGGATGATATGTACGAGTGTAAATGAAGTGTAGTCTTGTACATTCTCAGTTCGATCATTTCTGAGATGTGTGGTTAACTGAAACCCAACCACCAAAGAACACCGGTATCCACGATCTAGTATTCAAGTCCGTGTAAAAATAATAGGCTTTACTAGGACTTGAACGCTGGAACTCTCGACTTCCAAATCAGCTGATTTGGGAAGACGCGTTCACCGCTAGACCAACCCGGTGGGTTGACTAATCCGGCTAGTTAGTTCAACTGTAACGGCGTACGGGTTGAAACTGTACGCCATCAAAATTAGGAAGCGATACAGCAAACAAATAATTAACCACAGCTTTTTTAGAGTTGTGTTAATGGTATGTATCATAACGTTTTATTATTACTATTTATAAACTATCTAAAGTTTCTGCCCTCAGATTAACATAGTTTAATCTTTCAGCTTTATGATTTTATCTTTTATTAATAGCATTACAACGTTAATTTTAATGAAGATTGTATGTTTGGCATTAATTTATGCTATTTTTAAGTCCACTTTTATGTATCCCAATAGTTTTTTATTCACTGTGTGTGTGTGTGTGTGTGTGTGTGTGTGTGTGTGTGTGTGCGCGCGCGCGTGAATTTTTGTAATCAGAATATGAGGTTTGGTTAAGTCGAGATTTTGTATTAGATTTTTAATATCTTTTGTTGCTTTAAATTTTTTAAGTGGGTTTCTTTTTATTTTGGAGATTATCTTACATGATTTTATATTTTTTTTGTTTTGATTTAAATTTTATTTATAATTTTTTTTTTAGATTCTTTTTTCTTTATATTTATTTTTTATTGCCTTGTAACTAGTAAAGGAACTATTGTGATCGCGAAAAAATTCGGTTTTTATATTTCAACGGAAATGTTCTTTTTGACCATCCCTGAATCCATTTTGACTAGTTTCGGCGTGACGTCTCTACGTACGAATTTACGTACGTATGTTTCTAGCATATTTCAAAAACGATCAGCCATAGGATGTTGAAATTTTGGATTTAGGACTGTTGTAACATCTAGTGGTGCACCTCTCCTTTTTATTGCAATCGACTTGATGAAAAATGTCTAAAAAAGCCCAAAATCCCAAAACATTTGGATTTTGGACTTATCTTAAATACAGTAATAAGCCCACATTTTGAGCTTTTCAACGATACATCATAAGCGGTACTTACTCTCATTGGTTCCAGAGTTATATCCAAATAGTTTTAATTAATGAAATATTTTATCTTTCAAGGGAAAAGTACATCGGTTAAAATTCGACTTCATTTCCTTTTTTTAAACATTTTTTAAATAATTTAAATATATTTTTTATTAACAAATTATTAACTGGTGATTGTAAAAAAAAATGTTACAATAAATAAATAATTCAATAATAACAATAAAAAAAATATGAAAAAAATCAGAAGTTATTAGTGAAATAAAGTTTCATGTACTTTTAAAAATGTGTATATACAATATAACAGGCGTACAAGGAAGTGAAGTGGTGCCCACATCAATTTTTTATAATTATTATATAAAATTTTCCTTTTGTTTTTTCTTCGTTTGTTATTTTGATGATTCATTTATTTTTTGAAATTTTGAGATTATTTTTTTAATTTTTGTTATGAATCTTTTTTATGTTTTACCGGGTTTATATTTTTTATACATTATATTTTATCTTATTTTATTTTATTATTTTATTTTATTTTATCTCATTTTTTATCTTATTTAAGTTTAATCTGGTTTTTAATTTGTAGCTTGCATTTCACGCACGCGGCGGCAGTCGTTCTCTATTTCCATGAACACGTTGCTGTGACAACAATATCCGTCTATAGAATACGTAGCCAATCAGCGTACACCTTGATAGTTCGAAAAAAAAATTCTTACTGCTCTGTATTTAAAACTTTTCAGAATACTTTAGAATTATATATAAAAAGAACCTGATTATCAAACTGATATGAAAGCAGTTCGATGGTAAAAACCAGTAGAGAAATATTAAATATTAATTTTGTGTTTTTTTTTTACTTAAATGATTCATTTATATCTCTACTCCAAAACTACTTAAATAACTGTGTTTATGTGATTTCTGTTTGCATGAGCTTGTACTCCTGTTCAGATAAAGAAAAACGTTTTAGTCAGAAGATCAAGTGAGCCGCATATTTTAGAAGAAAATATTAACTAAAAGTTACTATTTTCGGTAAATACTAAGTATTTTTTAAAAGAAAATACTAAAAAAAGCTAACTAGAAAACATTTTTTTAAATGTTATGGTTTTACAAAACCATTTTTAATATTTTCTTAACTTTAATGAAATTTAAACCACCATTTTCAGAGACTTTCGGGATTTCTGTATACTAATGTTGGGAATTTCGCTTTCAAAGTTAGATTGCAATTTTTCATTGTGTATGAAAACTGTAATAAAATTTTAAATATGCCAAAAAAATTTGATGTAAGATCTAAAGATCTTTGCTAAAGATCTTAAGTGTTTTGAAATCAAAAGATGACTATATAGTTGCAACAAGACTATTATTTCATTAGTATTATTATTACAAATACCATTATCTCGCTGAAAACATAATTTTCGTATGTTTTCCCCAAACAGTTCAATAAACTGTTGATACGATGACTTTCACCGCTTACAGTTTTGTAAATAAAATAGAACGTAGGTATAAAAATGAACTATTAAACGCTTATAGCACACTACACAGCAAACATTAACTATTTATTTTATTAATTATTAGTTTTTATACGCGGAAATGTTGTACGTACTTTAAAGTTCGTGCAACACATGCACTTTAAAGTCTGTGTTGCACACAGAGTGAAGAAGAAGATATATGGTTGAAATGTTAGATAAAGATAATGTTGATATCTTACCGATAATCGAACATTGAAACCAGCCGATAGAACCGGCATTCTAACCACTTCAATATTCGCCGATACAATATATTCGGCTATTTTGGCAATATACATAAACAACCAAGTGAAGCAATGCCTTTAGTATAAAATAATCATCTTAATTTTATTAAAAAATGATTGAAAACAGTATTATAAATGTTTCCCATGTTCTGGTCCTATTAACAAATTTAATGCGATAAGCGTGAAATCTTCAGTACCTGTAGAAAATCCAGTCTTCAGTACAACTTTCTATAAGAATTTCTGTCAGAGTGAATTCCATGTTCTGAAGAACTTCCACAGATAATAGTGACGATTCATTCACCTAGACACTTTTCTCATTTTGTGCACTCTCAGAGTCATGAAATATACGTATCAAACGTGATATTTTTTGTATATTTAGAAGTATAAAGAAAGGGAGAATTTCAAGTGAAAATCATCCTTTAGATTTGAAAGAATTACATGCAAAATAAGTTTTCATGTAAACAAACGCTCATCCTTATAAAATAATAAATCTGATACAACATAAAGGAATAATAAAAAAATACTGAAATGACATTTATGCGCCAAAAGATTATGTCAACCGTTACGAGCTAACTTTAAGTATAGTGTTGTCAACAAACGAAAATGTAATGTAAAATCTAATCACCTGGATGTTATGTAATCTTATTCTATGTATTCCATTTTTTTTTAAATATCCACTATTAATACAATGAAATACATGAATAAATTTTTAAGACAGGTGTTTTTAATAAAAAAAAAGAATGTAGTAAAATTAAAAAAAGATAGACATTAAATATTAAAAACAACTTGAAGTTTACCAAGAAAATATTTATTTATAAGTACAAAAAATAAATTTACTAAGGAGCATTTAACAACCGTACGATCAATGGTATCATAATTACTACCTTACGAAGAACTACTATACACAAAAATAAATGAATATATAAAATAACAATAAAAAAAGGACAATAGTAAATAACTACTTTCTGGTATGATTTATATGGTATGAATTTCAACAAGTAAAAGTGGTTATTATGTTTAACATATTTTTAATAACAAATCAGTTTCCTTTACTATTAGTGATGCAATATTTTTTTTTACATTTTTATAATTTTATTATTATTTTTATTTTTATTAAAATTTGTGTAGTGACTTAAGTCAATACACAAATGATATAAATACGCAGGTAAAATATTTATATCCGAAACATTCCATATTACAATTCGTCAGGTAAAAACAAATGTTTTAACTGGAGATGTTTTTATCAGAAGAATTATAATACGGAACGTTTGTAATCTAAATATTTCATCTGCATATTTTTATTTATTTCTATTATTTGCGTATTGACTTATTTGGATCTGAATATTTTGTGTTCCCTTTTTTATATATGTATATATTTAAGACTAAGTTTAAAAATTGTAGTTTGAAAATTTCCAAAATTACTAATAAATTTCATTAAAATTTGGATATGCTGTAGTAGTGTATTTGAAGTTGTGCATTTGAAAATTTTATAAAGATTGGTTGAGTCGTTCTTCAGTAACGCTCAATTTAAGGTCGACAACAGAAAAGATAACTTCAATTTCAGGTAATTTTATCACAGTGAGTGAGTTTAAATCTTGATGCTTGTGTGCAGGGCTTACTGATTATTTTTAATTATTTCATCAAATTATGGTTATAATAATTTAATTCTCTTATAAACAGAAAATATATTTTAATATTAAATAAAAGGAAAAGTTAACCTTTTTTTGTCTTCTCACTTAATTTTTGTTTTGTGTATTTCTTGCGCAAAAATTGTATAAAATAATTATAAAAAAATTTAATACAAAAAAAAACCAAATAACAAAACTCTTGCACAGAACTGCGCAAGAATATTTTTAAATGTCTACTATTCATACGACAAATAAAAAATACCACTTTTTGGTATAAGAAAAAAAATGAAAAATTAATTTATATTTTCTGTTCAATAATTCATTGCATTTTTTAATATGGGGCTATAAAGGGAATCACATGCTTAAATATTCTAATAAATGTTAAAACGTAAATACGTGTTTATTGTTACTCACATAAAATACTCAAATATTTAACTAGGCACGTAGTACTAGGTACTTAACATGCGTTGGAAGTTAACAAGCAGCAAAGGCCAATAACCTATGCTGCATTTAAGATACGTAAACAATCAACATACCAAGAATTCGTGTATATTGACGAGATGCAATGAATACTTTTCATTATTTACTTAATAAGCTGTATTTTTCTTATTATTACAAAGGTTTTCTACATCATAGTAAAGACGTAAAATTTTAAGAAAATTAAGATAGGATATAAAAAATAGAAAACCAAATTATAACTTCGGAAATATTTTTGCACTATTATATGATGTTTCACACAGTGTAAGCAAATTTACCACAAAGCGAAAGGACGAAACTAATCACAGACTTCACCGAAAAAATAATAGTGTAAAAAACGTTTACGACAATTTTTTTAATGTTGTAAAAAAAAAATGGTCTGAAGATACTTTTGAAATAGGAAAAGAAGCTACATCTAAACGCAAAAATATTCTATTGTTTTTAATTTTTATTAATTTACTTTCTGAAAGAATTACTATAACTCTAGTCCCATTAAAACTGAATAAGCGGATCTGTGGAAAAATTTCGCAAATTGTCTCTGTTTAGATTAAGCAATTACGAGTTTGATGCAATGGGGATTAAAAATTTCATAAAATAAAAAGAAATCACGTTAATTTTAGTTACAACAACCGGATGGTTGGTGGCAATTGGACGAATCAACGGGACAGTAAAAAGAAAATTGAATTTTAATTACCTTTTTTGTACTTTCAACACTTTTTCATTTCTTTTTTCGTTTTAAATCTGTTTTCTGTACACCCTAACGGGGGAGGTAATTCCGTACGCATCAATATCACGTTTATGGAGGTTTGTATTAATGGCATCTTATAAATGTGCACAATCGACGTCTTTCCTTAGCGTATTATGAATAGAGAGATATATTTTCCAAATGCACAGGTGTACTACAAAATACTACAAAATAATTTATTTAATACGTGAAATATTTATACACATAAAGTTGCTTGTTTTTTATCACCAAATTGTGACGTGTATGTAAGAATAAATTGCATAGCTTATCTTAAAATTCTTCACGATACCGTGAAATGACTTGTAATCTTATAAATACACAATACAATTTATAATTGGAACAATTATTAATTGTTATGAGTACTGCCAAAGAAATGACTAATGAGTACTGTAAAAGAAATGAGTACTGTCTGAGTACTGTACTCAGAGTTATGAGTACTGTCAAAGAAAAAACTTTTTTTATATTGGCTATTAAAAAATTAATATTAGTTTGTATTTTTGAGAGTTTTTCTAAACTTTTGTGTTTAGCAAAGTTAAGAATCCTTAAAAGCATTTAAGTATGTCTACCTCTAGATTAAAAATCTCAAACTGATTTGTTTCTAAAAATAAAGATGATACGTCAAATGGTTTTTGATTAGAAAGAAACACCAAAAGGAAAAAAATCATCAAAGATTTAAGCGATACAAAAGATTATAAAACCTAAACAACTTTTCAACGAATTTTTTTTAAATACAAGACACCTGTTAAAACAAGTTAAAATATAAATTGTTTATAGCACTTTTTTACACACAATAACTTGTATATTTATATCTATTATATTTCATCACAACCTTACTTTCGTTCTCGAATAAAAAAAAGTCAACGTAAAGTTATTCTTGATTTTAATAATAGCTTTAAGAAATTCTGAAGTTTAAAGGCGATTCAACCATCCAACAATCGCTAGATATTTGGAAGATACAACCCAAAACTTCTGGAACATTAGTAATTACACGACTACCCAAAAAGGAGTGTAACGTATTTAGTGTATATTTTTTATGTATGTAGTACGTTCCACCGTAGCTGCTCAGTGACTGAACCGATTTAGATATACGACCCCGCGTTGGAATCCCTACGTTAGCAGGAGTGTCATAGCCTACATAAATATGTATATATTACGGTGAATTTGATTAATCCAGTGATTATGTTTAATTATTGGTGAATCTGATTAATCGCTCCAGTGTCTGAGAATTTAATAACTAAATAGCAATTTATCAAATATACTGGTCATTTTACATATTTTCCATATGAACATATTTTACATATTGAAATAACAACTGCACTAAAATTAAATTTTCTACCACTTTTTTTAAAAAAGTTTTACGTGTTTATTACTCATTTTACAGTAATACTGCATGTCAAACATAAGAAACAGGTTTTTACCACAATTTATTGGATTTCACTCAGATTTCTCACAAACTACAGATACGGTTCTGGGACTTATTTTATTCTATTTTTCAGGTTAAAAACCATAAAGAAAATCACTAATTCTGCTCATTAATTAACGTCCTAAAAGTTTTAGTAAGACCTCATTTCACCGGGGTAACTGAAATACGAGCAAAATTTTTCACTTGCCGTAACTCGCAAACGAAGCATTTCAGGAAATATGTTTATGAACTTTTTCCATTATTTTCACAAGTAGAATAGGTTATGAATGTCCCGGGTGAACTTCGTGATACACTCTATGTATATGAAGGTGATTCAAAAGTAAAGGGAAATAATCTGGAAACTGATTTAAAGTTTGAAATAAGGAAAAACGTTCGTACAAACATATGTCCAAAAACGCTTTGTTATCTTACAGCTAGTGAAAACTTCCGCGCTGATTTCAGTTCCCCCGGTAAAATTTCAATATATTAAGGGTAAACTTGATGGTTTTTTGATCTGAAAAATCGAATAAAATGGGTACAAGAACTATATTTCCTATAGTTATCATGATATCCCGTGTAAAACAGAAACATTCGGTGTCGAAAAACATCTTTTTAGGTAAGAAGTACAACTTTGTTAAATGACTAATAAATGTATAAATTTTATTATCAAAACGTATAGAAAATTTATTTTATAAAGTCTATGAAAAAGAAAAAAAACAATCAGCTTTTATTAATAATAAACTTAAAAAAAAAGTTATGAATTTGTAAAAATTAAGAACAGCTGTTTTTAATACAATAAATTTAGAATTTGGAAAATTAAAATATTTTAAATTTACTTTAAAAAAATACTCACTGTGGTTTATACTCTAATAATTTATTTCACGACTGCCAAAAAAAGGAGTGTAATTATTTTGGGTAAAAGTACATGTATTGTTTGTTCCACCGTATCAGCTCAACGGCTGAACCGATTTACATGTGTTACCCGAGTTGGAATCCTTACGTTACCAGAAGTGTCATAGATTCTACGAGTATAAATAAATTTAAAAGTTATGAAAACAAAATTATACTACATACAAATCTTATATACAGAATTCTGAATCGCACACTCTTTATTATTCTGTATTAGTAATTAATTATTCTATATTAAAGAGCAATGTTTTTTTTTTCTTTTTTGGCAGTCGCGTTTTATATTTTTTAATATTTATCTCTTGTTTTCAGATTTATTTAGTTTACAATATTGAAATACAGTATTCAAGATTTTATTTATATTAAAATTTGAAGAAAAACTCCACGATATTTTCCTATTGCAACAGATAGGAAGAAGTAGACTGTAAGTTCAATCGATAAGGTTATTTTTCTAATTATTTCTTCAAGTTTTATTTGTTACCAAATGTAGCTGTTTTGAAGATTTTTTTATCGATAGAGAAAACATCCTTTGGTGGATTCCATAGAAAGTTTACTAAACACAAACTGAAGGGAAAATTTGTTTTATGAACATTAAATTATTGCTAGATAATTTTTTTTGTTTAACCTCCGGGACCAGCGTTAAGTATTGCTTTAGAGAATCAAGATGAATGAATTGTAGCGTTTGTGAAAATGCCATGCCTGAGGGATTCGAACCCGGATCCTCTAGATGAAAGGCCGAGACGCTTCCACTCGCGCCACGGAGGCCGGTTTACTAGATAATTTTTCTTTTTTCTGTTTAGCCTACGGGAATTACCGTTCAGATATTACTTCAGAGAATGAAGGAGGATGATATGTGTGAGTGTAGATGAAGTGTAATCTTGTAAAGTCTCAGTTCGACCATTTCTGAGATGTGTGGTTAACTGAAACCCAACCACCAAAGAACTGCCACGCCTGACCCGGAGGTTAAAAAAAACAAAATAAACCCACCAAAGAAGGAACACCGGTATCCTCAACCTGGTATTCAAATCTGTATGAAAGTAACCGACTTTATTTGGACTTGAAGGCTGAAACTCTCGACTTCGAAATCAACTGATTTGGAAAGACGCGTTCACCACTAGCCCAACCCAGTGGGTTTAACAATCTGGAAATACTTTTTGTACCTATCGTTTGTCGTCCACATTATTCAGTAGTATTATTAGTAATGATAAGTATCCAATAGCCATTCTGATATTAAAAGTACTTTTAAGTAGATATATGAAAATATTTACCTAGTGAAGAGTTAAAAGGAAAATTTACATAAAAACCAAACATAAGAATATTTTTGCAGTATTAATTCATTAGTCCTTTACAATGTAACCCTATTTTATTTTTCTATTTTTATCAAGACACATGTTTCTCGTCTTTACGTATCTTGCAAATATTTTTTTATACGGCGTTTTTTGTACTATTAAAGTAATTGAAAATACAGATTATATTGAATAAAACATTCTTTTTTTTTAACAAAATCTGATTATAAATTCATTAAAAACAACAAACAACTTTTTTCTTCTTTTGGTCTGAAGTGCGGTTTTTTGGGACCAATCTTAATTCTTCTTTAAATTTTATTCTATTTATATCCGTTTCATGGTAATAATACATCATAACTGAATAAATAACCAGAACATAAGTTAAATAAGAATAACAACAATAATATAACATAATAATAATAATAATTACAATAATCAGAACATAAGTTCTCATTTTATATTCTCACAGGCGAAAAAAATAATATCCCGTAATAAAATGTTTAAACATATAATTTGTAATCATAAAATGTAATACATCCAAACATTATAAGAAATTATAAAATTTAAATTAAAAGCGTAAATAATATAAAACTTTAAGAGAGCAATATATAAATTATCAAATAAATTCATTTTAATTGTAATTTATGGCTAATATCTATCAAATCATTTTTTTTTACATTATGCGTTCATAGGCCTAACCTATAATTGTCCTAGATCAAATTTCATGATGTGAAAGCTTAGCAAACATTTTGTTTCACTAGAAGCTAAATTCTCTTTATATAAAATACCTTTAAGTAAGCAATCACTGTATAATATATACAGATTTGCGGTTTTACCAGTTTACCTTTTATTGTTTTCGTAAAAATATAAGATATTTATGCAACCTCGTTTTTCTAATCATTACATTAACAAACAATTTTTTATTGTTATTAATGAAATTGTAAAAAAACGAGATTTACTCAATTAAATTACTTTTTTTTTCTAATCTTCATATTATTTTAAAATAAAAGTAATAAAAAATGATTTTAAAAGTAATTTTTTATTCTACAAATTACATGTAGTGTAACTAATTTATTTTACATTAAATGTTTTAAAATATTTGTACGTAAAATTATATTTTAAAACTCTCATGTAACTTTTGATGTAGAAATATGTACGAATTGTTGAAATATTAAAAAAAGCAATTAATAATAAATATTTAAAAATTAAACCGAATGACTTACAAAACCATGATTAATGAATTCTAATCATTTACTGGTTTTTAATTTACTTCAAGAAGGTAGGACAATCTAATAATACCCGTAGTAATGCTTATTATTGTTATTATATATACATTAAGTCTTGAATTTTTAAAATTATTACACAAGGCTAAGTAAAATTTATTTTCGAATTATGTGTTTTATCTAAATAAGTTATTTGTCATAATAAAAAAATCAGAAATATTTTCTAAAACATTAAGATTAGGGATGTCATAAAACATAGTTTCCTCTTCATTAAAATTTTATTTATTTTTATTTTATTTTATAATTGTGCAACAGAACAGTTACAAAACCTTTGTATGCCACACAATATCACATAAAGTCACAAAAGAACACCCACATATAAATTAAAAATACAATATTCAAAACACAATAATAACAATTATGCAGTCAAATACAAAAAATAATTAGAACTTTAAAAACGGTAGCTACGGAGTGATAATAAAAACACATAGATGAAAACATCCAAAAACAAAAAGACAAAACTACTAATACATTCCAAATAAAACAAGTTATAAGCAATAATCCTTAAAAAAAAACAATAATTTTAAAATCATGAAAGTGAGCATCACACCAAGGACAATGATCCATCGCCACGTAACCCTCTCAAATTTTTCACGAAGGTTGCCTCATCTTCCCAAAAGCTTAGCTTATCCTGGAACTCCACTGCAACACTGGTACACCGCTCAATCGGAGACACGGTGGAACCAACCGGCGTCACAAATTGCCTAAAAGACCTCACTGACCTGGTCTGGTTCCGCAAGACAACATGATAACGCGTCGGAAGTCTGTTGTGCAGAGCTTTATAAAAGAAAACCAAGTCAAAGTACGTTCTTCTATCAGATAACCTGGAAAGGCCTAATTGCCTCAACATATCCTCTCTATTAGCACCAACAAAACAATCTTCAAACTTAAAACGCATCCAGTTCAAGAACCTATCCTGAACACCCTCAACCAGATCAGAGGCAAAACGTCGTGTACTATTCCACACCACGGTCGAGTACTCCAAGCGACTCCTCACCAAAGACTTGTACAGCAGGTTACAAGTGGAAATATTGCTAAACCGTCCACAAATCCAAAGGACAAGACCAAGGTCCCGGCGTGCGTTACTGACAATCCGAGCAACATATTCGTGAAAATACAACTTCGCGTCAAATAAAACCCCGAGGTCCTCAACCAATGTCTCAGCGACAATAACGTGCGTACCAATCCTATAGCTGAAAACAGAGCTCGACGTCTTACGAGACAAAGTCAAATGTTTGGTCTTCCGAAAATTCAAGGGCATACAATTGCGGTCAGCCCACTCAACAACCTTGTTAATATTCAATTGTAGCAACAGGTGATCCACACTATTTCTGATCGGACAATATATTTTGACGTCATCCGCAAACATCTGAAAATTGCACGTCAAAAGATGCCCTATATCATTCATAAAAATAATAAAAAGAAGGGGACCCAAAACAGAGCCTTGCGGCACTCCAGACTTAGCCAAGAAGGATTCCTTAGACATCTGTCCACCAAAACGAACCGAAATACGCCTGTCACGAAGATAAGAGGATAGCCAATCATTAAAACTGTACTGAAGAAGAAATAGTGCAGGAAATGTCTAGTCAGGGAGTGACACATTGTCGCAGACTTTCTATGAGACGAAATGGTGAGATTCTTCCTTCGGCCTCTCATGTTTTGACATTCAATAGGCCAAGTCTTCCTGAAAAGGTACGAGCTGGCATCCATCGGCTTGATGTACGGGCATTTATTCCGCAGCCGATGAGATGTTTTAGATGTCAACGTTTCGGACACACTGCCGCTAGGTGTGAAGCGCAGGAAATTTGTATATGCGGAATGAAGGTACATGAGGGTGATCCATGTAAAGACCCTCCAGTCTGCATTAATTGTAAAGGGCACCATAACTGTCGATCCAGGAACTGCCCAGTATACAAATCAGAAACAGAGGTTAAAACGCTTCAAAAAGTCAGCTACCCTGAAGCGAGGAAGATTGTAAACTTACGTACACCTAGACCATCGACTTCATACGCAGAAGCAGCTGCTGCTCCCCCCACACCTAAAATCACCGTGGAGCAGTTGCTTAATACGATGGCGCCAAGTCTCGCGACAATGATAGAAAGAATCATTGATTCCAAGATCGAGTCGACTCATCAGATACAACAAAGTAAACATGAGAAGGCTCATTCCCGGACTGACGTCGCCGACAGAAGACCCGTACCAGCTCAGTTTAAAAAACCGGCAAAATCTTCGATTATAACTCCAGCAATAGACGTAATGAAGAAAAATCTTGATTTATCCGACAAAGATCTAAAGATCATCCCGACGACGAGTCATATAGCTAAGGATACTGTGACAAGAGTACAGGAAAAATCTGCGTCAACCAAAATGGAGGTGCAAGTAACTATCCAAAAAGCACCGGACACAGACGATATTAAAACTGTACCTACAGAGGCCCCAAAAGCTCAGAGAACAACTGTGGCGAGAGCATCTGTATCAGCTGGTCCAAGCACAGCCTTAGACATAGAATCGAGTTCATCAGCCGCCGAAAGTGCATCGGTTGCAAGTTTAGACTCAATTGCAACGATGCTCACAGCACCATTGAAGCTTTCATCACCTGATGTAAGCCGGCGAACGTCATTGGCGTCAGAAAGAGAAGACGATGCCATGTCCGAAGCCTCAGACACTCTGTCGTCGGAAGTTGAGGCCGTTCGCAGAATGGAAAAGCGGTGTAAAAAGGGTTGGCCGAAAGGAAAGCCTAGAAAGTGATATAATTGGACCAGAAATTATAAGGAAAAGCAAAATTTTGATCATTTTGTGAAATTTTGAACCTTTTTTTTGTTTTTTTTTTGGAGTGGGACGGGGCTAATGACCAAAGTAGTCGATGCCCCTAAAAACCTCAAAAAAAAAAAAAAAAAAAAAAAAAAAAAAAAAAAAAAAAAAAATAATAATAATAATAATAATAATAATAATAATAATAATAATAATAATAATAATAATAATAATAATAATAATAATAATAATAATAATAATAATAATAATAATAATAATAATAATAATAATAATAATAATAATAATAATAATAATAATAATAATAATAATAATAATAATAATAATAATAATAATAATAATAATAATAATAATAATAATAATAATAATAATAATAATAATAATAATAATAATAATAATAATAATAATAATAATAATAAATAATAATAATAATAATAATAATAATAAATAATAATAATAATAATAATAATAATAATAATAATAATAAATAATAATAATAATAATAATAATAATAAATAATAATAATAATAATAATAATAATAATAATAATAATAATAATAATAATAATAATAATAATAATAATAATAATAATAATAATAATAATAATAATAATAATAATAATAATAATAATAATAATAATAATAATAATAATAATAATAATAATAATAATAATAATAATAATAATAATAATAATAATAATAATAATAATAATAATAATAATAATAATAATAATAATAATAATAATAATAATAATAATAATAATAATAATAATAATAATAATAATAATAATAATAATAATAATAATAATAATAATAATAATAATAATAATAATAATAATACACGTCTTTTTCTGGTGTATATTCATCACCACGTCGAGATCGGTTTAATTTCCGATCCGTAACGTCCTAGGAGGTAGAGGAGTATAACACTTTTGTACTCTAATAGTAATTAGCACTAAGCCATCGAACGAAGTTCTAGTAGCAGTATAGTAAATGAAAGTATACAAACATAATTTCGATTATGTTTGGAGATGTACTTCGGTACATCTCCAAACTAAAGTTTCTTTCGTGTTTTATGTAAGTGGTGACTGGTGTCGTTTAAAAGGGAATCTTGTACTTTAAGGGAAATCGGGAAAAACGTGGTGGAATTTACGGTCGAGAAGAATCCAGATCGATGCAGCGCTTTGCCATCTGCTTCAGCTTATCTTGATTAGCTAGTACCTAATCAATGGCAGTTAATCGGTTAGTTAACGATTGAAATTCCTGCCTATGTCACATGGGCACACGACCAGGTTTGATTTTGAGATGCCCCGATGTCTTATTTCAAAGGAGATTGGTATTTATATATTTCTGGTAACTCTGATCTCTGAACAGACTTTACTAAATGTGTGGCTCTGTGGTTGCCAAAAAATGTTCATTCTTGAAATGTTTAATTACAACTCGTGAAATATTTTGACTAACGCAATAACATTACAAAAATGCAAGTGTGTTTTTATTGTGCTGGATACAATAGTATTATTATCTGCTCCCAATCTAAAATGGTAATTATGAATAAGAGTTACTGTATTTATTATTTACCTGTACATTTGTGAATAATAAAAAATAAAATTAAAACATTATGATCATAATTTTTATATTTATTTACACATTTTTTTTTAATATTGCATCAATAATTCCTAATTAATATAAAAAGAGTGAATAATAATAAATTTCTTGAACACGGTTCCGCTGGTATATTAGAAGATACTTATACAAAAAAAAAAAAACCTTTTGGCACGCAGGGAGGCGGAGGTAGATTTAACCGGTGCTAAGTAGGAGATAAAAAAGATTTCCACTATAAAGTTATGAAAATCTTCAAATTTAATCAATACGACAATGGTTGCATGTGAAAAAAGTTTCACGTGTTTAGCATACGACAAGCCCCATCGTTTTAAAATTCCAGCAAAGTTTTGGTCATCCTTTGCCGTAAGGGTTGGTCATATCAAAAATTGTTTCAGACGAAAGTTTTAGATAATGTTTAGAGGAGTAACGACCACTTAAAACCGATTCGATACTGTGCCTATTAAGGGAGATATGAATGTTTTATCTTCAAAAATGATTGGTGATATCGAAAACCTTTACTTACATAAGTTTTAGGCCCTTATTCAAAGAATAGTAGGAACCTTAAAGGATTACACATTTTACTTAATAAAAAAGTTATAGAAATATTTTTTGTTTTATCGAAAAAACCCTCCTATTTCCACCCCCATGGTCCGATTTTGGGCGGTAGCCAAACAGATCGAGATTTTTGGGCGAGTTATTTTTAATGAACGATTAGAAAGTGATTGGCGCAAAATTACGGCAATTATCGTATCCACAAGAAAGTGAAATATATATATATATAAACTTTTGAGCTGACGGTAGTTTTGGGGTCTGGGGGATGTGAAACACGACGATATGTCTACATTTTTCGGAAGTCGAATCATGGTACCCATTACAATGGGTAGCTTTCTTATGAAATCTACCTAAAGTCCTAACCCAACATAAAATGTTTTATATAAACGTTATGTTGATGATTCTATAATCATATATAATAAAAATAATCATAATGAATCAGTTACAGTATTAATTGAATTTAACAAAACTGACAAACATAAAATTTGTAATGGAAATAGAAAATAACAATTGTTTTAATTTTTTAGATATAAATATATACAACAATAAAGTAAATAAAATAAAATTAGAAACCATCGTAAACCTTCTACTAATAATACAATAATTAACTATAATTCATTTCATCCATAATCACAAAAGATGGCTGTTTTTAATTCACTTTTATATAGCGCCATAAATTAATTAACATGATAAAGTTTCTTTAAAAAAAAATAGAAATAATTAAAAATATTTCCCTTACAAACAGTTACAATGTTAATACTATAAATAAATGACACAATAGAATAAATATTAAAATTAATAAGATAAACAATATAAAATTATTACCAGATAAACTGAAAAAATATACATAAAAAATGAATACATTACATACAGTCAAAAAATTGAACACTTTACAAAAAAAAAAATTAATATAACGCTTATGCTGAAAATAATAAATAAATTAAATACATAATAATAATTATAATAAAATATTACAATAATATACATAAAATATTAGTACTCCCGGAACAAATAATAATAGATTGTGAAATTTTCAGCAAAATCGGTTAGGTAGTTTTTGAATTTAGGGCAGATACAAAACCAAGATTATCTTTCATTTATATACATAAAATTATTATTATTATTATTATTACTTTTAGTATCAGCTTAATATTATTAAAAAATGAACCTGTTGTTCTCCGGAATATAAAATGTTATTTTCATCCATAAACAAACATTTTATCAAAACTCTAAAAAAAACTATATTCCGCCAAAAAAATATCAAACTGTATTTAATTTAATTTTATCTCCTAAAACCTTTTTGCAGAAATAAATTCACAAGATGAGAGGAGCAACTTGAAAATTCAAATCTGGGAAGGATAACTCGTTTGAAATTTCATAAACGTTTCTATGAAGGTTGTCTACAACCAATTTCATTTACATAAATTTTCATTGATTTAACATTTTGTTGAAAATGAATCCTGAACGTATTAAATAATTTTACCAAAAGAAGAAAATTTTTTATCTTTTGTCCTGGTTTTTGAACGTTTTAAACATTTTTGACTTCCTTTTACAAAGTAAAGGAAGTATTTTTAACACGAAAATTTTCAGTTTTCAGATTTCAACGGAAATATCCATTTTGACCATCCCTGAATCCATTTTGACTAGTTTCGGTGTGATGTCTGTACATATGTATGTATGTAAGCAGGTGTATGTATCTCGCATAACTCAAAAACGATAGCCGTAATATGTTGAAATTTGGGATTTAGGACTCTTCTAAGATCTAGTTGTGCACCTCCCCCTTTGATTGCAATCGACTGAACCACCAAAAGTGTCTAAAAAAGCCCAATATCCAAAAAAAACTTTGGATTTTAGGCTTTTTCTTAACTGCAGTAGTAATCCCTCATTGAGAGCTTTTCAACGATATCATGAGTGGTACTTATTTTCATTGATTCCAGAATTATAGCCAAATAAATTTTAATTAATGAAATATTTGGATAATACTCGAAGGCACATCCGACTTCATCTCCTTTTTTTTAATTTAAATATATTGATTTATTAGTAATTATTAACTTCTGATTGTAAAAAAAATTTACGATAAATAATAATTCAATAATAACAATAAAAAAAAAGAAATACGAAAAAATATCAGAAGTTATTAATGAAGTAAAATTTTATGTACTTTTCATTCAAAAAAAAAAAATGTGTATATGAAATTTAATAGGCGTACAAGGAAGTCATGTGGTGTCCACACCAGTTTTTATTTTTTAAGGAATGAAGGGTACTAATAAGATTACGTAAAATTATTAAAGTACAAAAATTTACGAATACATTAAAATAATAGTCTATTTATACACAATATTTATAATTACAAATTTTATAATGACCGTTATTAAACGATAATTTAGTAACATATTTTAAGGTATACAATATTCGTTTTTACGTAAAAATGTAATAATACTTAATTACTTTCAAAGATAATTAAATATTCTAAAAACATTGTTTAAACTGTAATAAAAAATACTAATTTTCGTAATGAAAACATTATATATTTATACCTTCTTGCGTAATATAGGAACACAATCATTTATCACCTCACGTTATTACATCATAACAATTATAGTGTCATTTTCGAACGAAAATGACACTATTATGTTATAATGATGATAATTGAAGATGTTCTATCATTTAGACAGCTTGTGGACGAACAAGTGTACAAGGACAGATAAGAGTAGTTAAGTTCGTGAAAAGGACAGAAATAAGAAATATGATAATAATGGAAAATAAAAATAAATAAAAAATACTAACGTATTCAATTTAAAAACATACAAGAAAATATAATACAACTATTTTACATATAAAATAAATAATTTCAGTTTATCTAATTATTTTATATCACGTTTTATGCTTACAAGCTTATTTAATAATAGTTTATGTGACTTTTAACAATATAAATTGCATGAAATAATAATGTATAAAAAAATAATGAACAAACAAGTATAATAATAATAATAACAACATTAGAATAAGTTTTATGGCAGTGAATTTTAAGCAGGTTTTAGTAAAATTTATATATGTATAAAAAATGCATTTTTAAGGAGAATGCATCCTTTTTGAATTTATTATTCGTGGTAACACTTTATAAATATTCTAAAATATCCTTATTTCAAGGTAAGAATGAAGGAACTATTCGAGAATACAAAATAAAGATGTAAAAACTTGCTAGTGATATTATTCATTATTAAACAAACAATGTCAGAAAGGAAAAATGAATTAGGGAAAATAATTGAATGATTTGGGTTAATTGTTATGAGAGCTATTCAATTTAAAAATAATAAAAAAATAAAATAGTCACTACAGAGCTAATAAAATAAGAGTCGCTAGAACACAAAATCAATTTCGATGAAATTATTGCACAGTAGTGAGAGCAGAAGTACAGTATGCAACATAATACCATTCTCTGAAAGTCATTAGACGTACTCAAAGAATTAAGAAGAAGGAGAAAAAATTGCTAACAATAATTCTGGGACCCAAAGTGAGTGAAGTACAGATTAAGACCAACAGAAGAAGTAGGAATAATTGAAGAAACAATGAGTAAAAGAAGGTTCAACTACATATATTCTGAATAAATGGAGGAAGGCCAACTAAAAATATGTTCAATTAAAAAAAACTGACAACACAGTTGTAGGACTTTCCCGTCACGCGACTTTTTTCTGATGCACGGCTTAAACACGCATAAACACAAAACTTAATTTAAAATATTTATCATAATATTTAAATATAATATTTTTTGTTTAACTAAAATGATTCTAATTAAAGTGTGCATGCATACCGTATTTCATTCGCGCGGGTGTGACGGCACTAGCGGCCACTTTAAATACTTTTTTATAATTGAAATATGATTAATTTATTTAATTTTACCGTTTACCTGTACGTTTGTTGTATAAAAAACTACAACAAATGTACGTCAGTTCTACACTAGCACTCCTTGTGGAAAGATGGGGTAATATTGACGCAAATACCTACTTAGAAACTAGTTTATTTAGATCATTTTATTAGATGGGGTGCGATTTTGCAAGTTTTTCAAAAATTATTATTTTTCAATTGTTAACAAATATGCTTAAGAAACATAAAATCTTAATTAGGCAAAATCTCGAGTTACTAAAGGTGACTTTGCTGTACAGCCTAACTCTCTTGACCTTTTAAGTAGAAAATTTAATGAAATCAATGCCCAATACATAAAAATAATCTGACTAAGCTTGATCAAAATCAGTCCAGTAGTTCTGATGATATAAGGAGTACAAGACAGGACACAAATGTATATACGAACATCCGGAAAATTTCTATCCGATTTTTGGGGTTTTTGGGTTTCGTAGATATTAAAAAGTCAAGATCCAGTGAATACCGCATATGCCCAAATTGGACCGACTACAATGCTTTCCCTTCTAAAGCCGTAGCAGTGCTGTAGCGCTAGAGGGAAGTAAAAGAAAAAATAATTTGTGGATGGAAAAAATAATTAAAGGTATTGAAGAGATGAACATTGAAGAACAAAATGATCATTTCTCTTTCCACTTCTGAACACTTTTCTTTAATCCACTCTTTTTTTGATAATTTTAACTTCATGTTTTTTAGTATTTCTTAATTGTCGATAGTTCCTTTTACCTTCTTCATCGGTAGCATTCTTATAATTTCTACGTTCATTCATCAGCTGCAACATGCAATATATTCTCCAATATCCAAGGTTTTCTACGAGTTCTCTTTGTTCCGCCTAAGTTCAATTCTGCTGATTTAAGAATCTCCTTTTTAATATTCTCCCATTCTTCTTCTATATCTTTTAGCTTATCTTTTTTACTCAAACCTCTTGCTATATCCTCCTCAAAAAGCTTCTTTACCTCCTCTTCCTCAAGCTTCTCTAAATTCCACCGATTCATCTGACACGTTTTCTTCAGGTTTTTAATCTCCAATCTACATTTCATTATCATTAATTATGGTCGCTATCAATATATCTGCTCCTGGATATGCTTTGCAGTCGATGAACTGATTTCAAAATCTTTGTTTAACCATGGTATAATCTATTTGATACCTTGCAGTATCACCTGGCTTTTTCCACGTGTATATTTTTCTATTATGATTTTTAAACTGAGTGTTGAGAATTATTAAATTATACTTCGGTAAAAATCAATAAGTCGGCTCCCTCTTCCATTCCTTTTACCCGGCCCATATTCACCCACAATATTTCCTTCCTTGACTTTTCCGATATTTGTATTCCAGTCTCCAACTATTATTAAATTTTCATCCCCTGTTATGTATTTAATGAGAAAAGTAAAACATAAATAAGGATTATTTTTATTATTTAGGATTATTATTTATAAATGGTCCATGATGGCTTGAACCAAAAAAAAAAAAAAAAAAAATGATAGAAAGAGAATAATGAAATATTAAAGCAGGAACAAAAATACAACAGCTTGCAGGATTTTGGTTGAACTACATAACGTATACAACAAAAACAGACTGCCCAAAAAGAATGAGAGTCTTCCTGCAAAAAAGACCTGTAGACTTACATATAAATCTAAAAATTAGAAAGAAATTCAAAGTATTTAAAATATTTGTGAAGAAAGGTGTGAAATATCGCAGATCAAACAGAAAAAAAAATGAAAAGAAAATGAGATGTGATGATACAGGCAACTGAAAATTAGGTGGGGGTAATAAAATTCGAAATGAAAAGTTCTCAAGAAAAAATTTAAGGAAAGCAGGATACGTTGTAATGGGTGAGAGAGAAGAGGATTTAGTTGCGGTAGCAGAGAAGATGAAAAGTTGTGACAATATTAAGTATCTGGGAACACTTATTTCTGAGGATGGGAGGGTATGAGATTGGCACCAGAACTCGGATTGGTCAGGGAAGAGCCACAATTCGCAAATTGGATAGCTTACTCCGGTCATCAAAGATAACAGTCAGAATCAAATAATGCCGTACCCCAGAGCTGAATCCTATACGTCCAAATCGGTTTCAAGAAGGTCTTATATAGAAAGACCTTGTTAGAGAGAAAGAGACAGATATCTGAAAACCCAGACTCATTAGCCAATACAAACGCTTCAATTTTAGTCAAACTGTTTTTTTTCTTCTCCAGTATACGACCTCTACACGTCATTCGTCGATCTAAGTGTAAACCGAGAAATCTCATACTAGTTGTAGGAGGAATTTCAACGTTATCTAAGTGGACTGAAGAGTGTCTCCTCGTTTAGTCGTAAAATTAACGAGAATAGATTTTGCCAGATTGATTACACAATGAAATGAATTCCAAAGTTAAAATCGATTCCAACTATATCTGAAAGAAAACATGAGTTAATCTTTTAAAACGATTCGAAAAGTGTAGAACAAGGTAAACATTGTTCACTTAATTCCGATGATTACCCTTCTGCAAATAAAGGGCTTTCATAATCTTAATTTTTTTGAAAAACTGCTTCGAAAGTAAGATAGTTCTGAAGTAAAAATTCTACTAATTACATAAATACTCACTTACTCATCATTACTTCTCCATTTTACAAAAAAGTAAAATTTTGAAACAGTAAAATTCTGAAAGAGGAATTAAAAATAATGTTCTAAACTTAAAAGTTTAATATTTTTACAAAGTAGTTTTATTCAAGCAGCTAAGAATAAATGTGAAATTTCAAAAAGAAATGGTCGTAGTATGGACTTTGATGTTACGTGTGAAAAAAAGTCTAATCTCTTTTACTATATCTACTACAATAATTATGGGTAATAAAAAATGTTATGAAATAGTTTGCAAGAATTTCACTTATAAGCCAAGGCTTTTTAAAGAATATTTATAGAGAAATTTGGTGTATTTATGATATATGTAGATAGCTTAGTCATTCAAATTAATAAAAATTTCAAGAAAGTAATTAATTTGATTGGATTATTGAAATTATAACCACTAATATAAAAACCACAATAAAAGTAATGGCCCATCCATTCATTCATAAGTGGTCAAGTAACCTTAAATTAGCTGATTTATATTTTACAATTTAACCGCAAATACCGTTCTCTCCTCTTACATACAAATTGTGATGTTATGTACATTAATTATTAAAAGTACTTTTAAACATTAGAGAATAATGTAACAGTAATAATAATAATATGATTTCAAATTGCACGAATTATAAAACTATATTTTTTTTTATGTTTGGTAAATGTGTACATCTTAAATAAGTTAGAGATTGTAGTACATTTAATTTAACTATTTTTGTGTAGAATTAAGTATTTATTTAGTTACGTAATAACTATAATAGTAATAAAGCTTTGATAAGATTGAAAAAAGAAAGATCAATTTTCTAATTTTTTAAAACCATTAATTATTACTCAATGCATTCTAATTTAAAATAAAGTAATTTACCACATGATGTAAAGAAATAAATCAAAATTTCCTAACGAATTAACCTACAAAATCACTTACTATAGAAGATTCTATTTTAGAATTAATAAAAAGATTAAAAATTAATGATGGTGCGTGAAACTAAAATGAGTCGAAATTTTACTCAGGTTATTTGGCTATATGTTATAATATTTTATAAACTGTGTCGTTAAGCTCACTTAATGAGTTTCTTCTTGTTGTTATTGGTAGTATAAGTACGGATAATAATTTCATGACTAAAATGTTATATTTCACCTCATTACTTATTACATTATTATATAATATAAACTATTTATTTTATTTTGTTACTTTAGAAAGTGAAACGTGTGAATGACAGATTTTGAGTCCTTACATGACAGATTTCATACTGTTTTTCACAACAATAATTATTAATAATAATAATAATAATAAATAATATTATAAAAATGATTTATGTGATTTTATAATTTATTCTTTATTTCCCAAAACATTTCATGCATCACGTGAGTTTTTGTATTCTTTACTTTAACTGGCTTAATATTTTGTGATTATATTTAACATCTTTAACCGTCATTAATGAAAGGAGGTTCTCAATTTTACTATTATAAATCTACGTTAAGATTAGGGCTTACGCTTAAAAAAATAAAATAAACAGTGAAAGAGTTTTTAAAATAAAAATCACACTGTTTATATTATTATTATTAGCTTTGCTAAATGGTTATTGAAATAAATTGAAGAAAAAAAATTATTATCACAAACTGTTAACAAAAATTTTATTTTAAATCTAAAACTAGATGATCATTATTAAATAATAAACATCAGAAGACATTGTGGAAATAATAAACAGTCTAAGAAAATAATAATGATAGATTAATAATAACAATAGCAATAATAATGGAAAATACAAATGAGAAATAAACAGTATTAAGAAACATTATAAAACCCGTATTTTTATCATTTCTTTATATCGTCTTCTAAAAACATCAATAACAGTTTACGTTTTTAAGTGTTTTCTAAGTACTGTGAATGTGTCAATTATTATTTCTTCTTCCTTTTTGTATTAATTACAATTTTACTTCCTTGTACGAAGTAAAGGAAGTATTATTGTAAGTGCGAAAAATTTCGGTTATCAGGTTTCAACGGAAATATCCATTTTGATTAGTTTCGGCGTGTGTCTGTACATACGTACGTACGTATATATCTCGCATAACTCCAAAAAGATTAGCCGTAGGATGTTGAAATTTTGCATTTAGGGCTGTTGTAACATCTAGTTGTGCAGCTCTCCTTTTGATTGCAATCAACTGGACCAAAAGTGTCCAAAAAAGCCCCCCCCCAAAAAAAAAATGGATTTTGGACTTTTTCTTAACTTGCAGTAATAAGCCATCATTAAGTACTTTTCAATGATATAAGTGGTATTTATTTTCATTGGTTCCAGAGTTACAAGCAAATAAAATTTTAATTAATGAAGTATTTGGATCTTACAAGGGGAAGGCACATGAATTCAAATTCGACTTTAGTACCTTATTATTTTTTTTTTTAATTTAAATATATTGATATATTATTAATTATTAACCTCCTACTGAAAAAAAAATATGAAAAAAAAATCAAAAGTTATTAGTAAAATAAAATTTTATGTACTTTTCATTTTAATTCAAAATTTTTTAGAGAGGTTAATAATTTTTAATTATCAATATATTTAAATAAAAAAAAAGGTTAAAAAATATATATTTATCAAGTCGGATTCGAACCGATACCATTTACGTGATATATCGCTGAAAAGCTCTTAATGATGGCTTTTATTACTGCAGTTAAGAAAACGTTCAAAATCCAATCTTTTAGGATTTTGGGCTTTTTAGGACACTTTCGATCCAGTCGAGTGCAATCAAAAGGGGAAGTGTACAACTAAATATTTCAACAGTTCTAAATTCAAAATTTCAACGTAATACGGCTAATCGTTTTTGAGTTATGCGAGATACATACGTACGTACAGACGTCACACCGAAACTAGTCAAAATGGATTCAGGGATGGTCCTAATGGATATTTCCGTTAAAATCTGTAAACCGAAATTTTTCGCGATTGCAATACTTGCTTTACTTTGTACAAGGAAGTAAAAATACAGTGAAACCAGCCAATAAAACCGTCCTTAAAGGTAAATTATATACTTTTCCAAATTTTTAAATTTAGATATTTTGAAGGCAACACTAAATTATAGATTAGTAACTTGTTTGGGGTTGTTTTTAATTTGTTTCTGAATAAACTTTCATATTCTTGATTCTATCCTTTCTATCAGTATTGGGTGGATTTTCTCAGTGAGTTAGTTGTGGTTAAATATGAAAGTTCCGTGAAGTTACAAGCCACAGAAATCTCTGAAGGCGTGCTTTTTTTTGAGGCAGTTAACTTAACTCTTCAGTGTTTCGAGGTAAAGCAGTTTTTACAATTATTTTTTAATTGATCAATGATCCTTATGTCATTTGATAATTCTCGATAAATAAAACCCACTTTCCCGAGGATTTGTAGACGGAATGGAAGCCTAAATCATACGGACACTAAAGTATTTTTTTGGAAGGATTTGCTTGTCTGGTTTCGTAGTATTCGGAGGAAAGTGAATTCTTTATTGATACAAAGTATATTTAGGGTAATAAACCGTAAAATCGTCGATTAATAATTCGCTGCTTTCATAGAGATAAAAATGCTCTGACCACCTGAGTGATTTTGGGCAGAATGGTTGCCCGTTACTTGAAGGAGTCCTTGCTCTTTCCTGGAGTTGAAATTGTTTGGTATGAAGGTTCTTCCGAGGGTAAATTATTATTTCTCCTCATCTGTCTCTTTTCCTCAATTTGAATCCGTTTACTTCCTTTACTGGTTTTATGGATGTAATCCTACCACTGATAGTTCCTTCTTATTAAGGATTGCATAAATTAAGAGCCAGTGTCTTCTTGACACATCGAGTATAAGGAGGCTGGGGTATGGAACAACATAGAGACTAGCATTTATCTCCGATAACATTTACCACTAAAGGCTTACGACTAAAGTGTCAAACTAGTAAAACCAGGTTAATCTGATAATCTTCTAATCTCTCCTAAAATACAAAGAGTAATACGGTAAATATATTAGATAAGCCGTATTATTGAAGTATAGACTACAGTAACGGGATTACAATATTCTGTTCTTAATAATTGTGTAATAAGTATGAACAAATAGTAGTCTACTTGCCAAGTATTCATCATCATAACACGAAATATCCTTCAGAATCCATGAAATATGCATATTTAATTATTTACCCATTTATAGGTAACGCATTTAACATTCGTGAAGTTGGACCTCGATTTTTAAATGTAAATCAAAGTAAAATTTAATAATGAATGTTACTTCTACAAATAAATGTTATTAACAATAAATAGGAAGTAGTTCAAAACGATAAAAAATCAATACCTTGAAAAGTAAATGTGTATAAACGTATTATTTACGAACATCCTTTTTGGAATAGGTTACTTAATATATAAGAAAATTATTATTTAGTCTTGTACTTTCAAGTTTTAAGCGGTAAGTAATAAAGAACCATCGTAAATAAAGAAAGGTGAGGGCTGCATATGATACAATTTAATGTATAGATGTTTTAATAGAAATGAATAATTAATGTAGGGTGTGGTTAATGTGGGAACTGACTGTTAAATAAAATAAGATTAAAAAATAAATAAATAAGCGTTAAGAGATTGTAAGTTGCATATAGTTTCTCGCCATGGCCAACCTGATAATAATGTAATAAAATATTTTTAATTTTTAAAGAAGTTCAGATTTTTCTCCGATCCTATTTTAAGAGAAAATTAAAGAAATAATTTTATTGAAATTTTTTACTCTAATATTTTTGACAGTAAGTTGTCAATATTACTAACTTATTTCAAATAGGGAAAGAAAAACTAAAGAAAAGAATCAAATATTAGCGTAACTTGAACTTACCCAAAATTGAAGCACGGAAAAATACGCCTATTTACAGCCTAATTACGAATCTTTTCTCATTTTCCTTACAGAATTTATAAATTTTGAAAACAGTGAAAAGATAATATTATCTGGTAGGCTATAATCAATTTAATCAAAATGGTTATTTAAAAAAAAATGTTCAGATAACGTGAATCAGACCCGTTACTAACGAAAAATAATCCCTTTCGGCACACCGGAAGGCGGAGGTAGATTTCACCAGTGCTAAGTAGGTGATAAACAATAAAAAAAATGTCCAGCTTAAAGTTATGAAAAACTTTAAATTTACTCAATACGACAATGGTTGCATGTGAAAAAATGTTTCATATGCTTAGCATATGACAAGCTCAATCTTACAATTCCCTTGCCGTAAGAGTTGGTCATATCAAAAATTTTCTCAGATAAAAGTTTTAGTTAATGTTTAGAGGGCTAACGACCATTTTAAACCGATTCGATACTGTGTCTATTAACGAAGATATGTTTTTTTTTTTCGAAACCCCATTTTTTCCAACCCCTGGGCCACTGGTTGATGATATCAAAAAACTTTCATTAATTAGGTTTTAGACCCTGATAGCAAGAATAGTAGGAACTTTAAACGAATTCGATATTTTACTTAATAAGAAGGTTATAGCGATATTTTTTTTTCGAAAAAGCCACCCCATTTCTACCTCCAAGGCCGATTTTGGCCGTTAACAAATTCGACTGAGATTTTGGATTGAGTTATTTTTAGGAAACAATTTGAAAGTCATTGACGCAAAATTACGGCAATTATCGTGTCCACAAGAAATTGAAATATATATATATATAAACTTTTGAGCTGACGGTGGTTTTGGTCTCTGGGGGATATGAAACGCGAAGATATGTCGGAGTTTTCCGGAAGACTAATCATGGTACCCATTACAATAGGTAGCTTTCTTATGAAATCTACCTAAAAAACTAGTATTACCTCGCAAATGAAATGGTGTTTGTAAATAACATGATTAAATAATTTACATTAGTGAGTGTGATGCAAAATGAAAGATAGCATTACGAATATCTATTTACAATTGCAGTTCCGAGGTCTATGTTATTATGTGATAATAATACGTCAGTGAGTACAGTACTTGTCTCTATAGCAAATACTTTAAAAAATATATATAATTTAAAAAAAAATCTTTCTCATCTTTTCATAACTCCATTAATTTTTAATTTTAAATGTCCGTGAGTAAAAGTGTACTACTTGAAAAATGATTGATAACTGCATAATCAATGATCTAAAATCACTCATCCTTGACGAGGATAATGAGAAAAAATTAGTTATTACGTATGTTGTTAAAAGAATAAAATTTTAGAAATTTTTATTTAGGAGATTAAGTCGTATTACTTTTTTTTAACCTCCTGGTCTATCATTAGGCAATGCTTCAGAGGATGAGATGAATGATATGTAGCGTGTGTGAAAATGCTATGCCTGACCGGGATTCGAACCCGAGACCTCCGGATGAAAGGCTAAGACGCTATCACTCGTGCCACGGAGGCCGGCAAGTACTATTATTTAAAAACAGTATAATTAACTTTTTTCTATTCCTTTTTTAAGGCAATTGTGTGGCAATTGAAATGATACTTTATAAATTAACATGTAACTAGAGGGTAAGATAAATCCATCTAATAACTTTTTCTGTAACTAAGAAGCAGGTTATTAAGTTTCAAACTCATCGGTAAAGCTAATGCAAATAATACGCATTCTTTTCCACGGCCAACTAGATAATAAACTAATTCATCCTAACCTTTAAAAAGTTTTAAATCTTTTTCTATCTATATTATTATAATAGAAGAATAATAACATAATTCTATTTAATGTGTTACACGAGTTTTTAAGTATTATCAGCTATTATGAAAATAAATAATAAAGTTTTAAAAATAATACTCTAAGACCTACAAATTTTTTCTTTGTAAAAAAAAACACACACTTGTTTGTATATAATTAATGATTTATGTAACGGATTTTAAATTAACTCTCCAAACGATTTGTTGTTACTTTTCTTCATCGTATAACATGAAATTATATATATATATATATAAAACTATAATAATAGATTTTGAAAACGGATACCATTAATAAAATTGAAAAAATAATTTAATATTTAAACCAACAATTTTACTTTCTTTAAGAAAATTGTAGGTATTAACTATCCGCATATATAATGATTTACAACACAGTATCAACTATTTTTTAAACTGATTTTTCATTATTAAATATTATACAAGAAAACTAACTTACGCAAAAAAAGTTCTATCGCACGTATAATTATTGAATTAAAAAATAAAAAAGTGTATTCTTAGATTCATTACTGGCTATTAAGTCATGATACATTATAAAATAATTCGACCTCAAATTCAAACTTGTTGCAAAATAATGATTTCATGCGTTTTAAATTATTGTGAAGGAATTAACAGTAATAGTAAATGCATTGTGTATTGAACTTTAACCTTTCCTGTACGTATATATGTGGGAAGATAAAATCACATTCACGGATTAAGACTGGGCAATACTGTGACGTAATACAAACATCTATCTTTAGTGTTATATACATTATATTGGTATAGTTTAAGTATATTATATTCTTTTATATTGGTGGATATAACAGGATTTGTATTACGTTTCATCTCAAATCACCTGCACGGCTCGGTGCTTTCTGTATGATATATCCCGTTTGATTGTAACCGGTCTTTATAACACTATTTTTTTTCCAATAACAAATAATGTGTAGGAGAGAATATTAATACAATGAATTACTAAGTGACGTTATTTTTTCAAACCATCATACTTACTTAATTAAATTAACATATACTAAAGCTATTACAGTATCACAAGTTTTACCTGGATACGCCAACAGTAGGCTAGTACAGTGGATTCCGGATAATCGGACCGCTTCGGGAACGTAACCAAATGCGTCTGTTAAACGGCTGGCAATATTAATCGATATTATTGAAAAATGAAAAGATATATGCAAATACAGTACAACACATCATAATTATTAAACACAATTTAACGTCTTAATGTTATGAATTTTACTTTTAAGACACTATAAAAGTTACATAAACATTATTATTATCACATTATAAAATGAAAAAAAAAAAAAAATGTTTTCGTAGTCTTACATCATAATTAAACAAGAGATAAATATTACAAATTAAAAAAATACGACTGCAAAAAAAAACAATTTCTCTTTATTATAGGATAATTAAAGAGTGTGAGATAAAAATTTTGTTTATAGTATAATCTTTTCCCTAATTTTTTTAAATTTATTTAAACACACGTACAAATATATAGGTTAACCGGCCCGTCTAGCCAGAATCTGGACCCTCAAGACCCAGGTCGACTCAGGCGAACCCTGGAGCCAACTCAGCGGGTTCTCGAAGCCTCCCGGAGCCACAGAATTCGCTTCGCTCGCCATTCCCATGTTGCAGAGAGACGGAGCCTTGGATACCCGTAAAGCTTGCTTCGGTCGCCATTCCTTTCTATCCAGAAGGCTCCACCTCCTGGATCCCTGCACAGTTCGTTATCTTCATGATTATGCGAATAATACTGATAACGGTTAAAATATTCAGGATTTATAGAAACCAGAAAAAGGAACTAAATTACAGAAGACTAATAGTAGCTTTGACACACCACTGGCGAGGAAAAATTCATAACTTTTTTCTTTGCCATAGAGGCAGAAATATAATAATGAAATAAAATCTTTTTTTTCCTTAATTAATATCTTTAATTTATAACTTCACCCTCGTTGAGGATGAATATTTTTAATATTTTAACCTTAAAGGAAGCTAGGCCCTCGGTCTGTGGCTTAAAACCTTCCAGATATAATACGAATGTATCCTGAAAATTTGAAAATATTCAACCGAATGGTTCTTCAAGATTTTTCGAGATGAAATATTTCTAAAATCTTTTCAGTTATGCCAAGAAACATGGGTAGAAATTTGGTTCTGATTTATCGAGCAGTTTTTTGTTTATCTCGAACAAACCAGAACCCTCTTCTTCTATATATAATAGTATGTATATATTGATATAGAGAATTACATTCCCCATAACGAAAGGATTCTAATGCGAGGTCATACATCTAAATCGGTTTAGGCATTAAGCTGCTACGGTGAAAAAAATATATATACTTACACCCTAAATGCATTACACTCCTTTTTTGGACAGTAGTGTAAAAACAGAGCTTGATAAACAAAATAGAGGTTCAGATCAAAATAATAAATGCCTTTTGTGGTCAGTGAAATGCAAAAATATGTACTTTAATGTCTCTTGCTTGGTTAAAATTCTTGAAAAACTTTCTAATCTGCTGTGTCGTCTTCCTTTCATTACCTAGAGTTCTAAAAATTTGGCACAATTCTACTAACGGGCTTCCTTTACTACGTACCTTCTTACCCAAAATACTGCTGAAGTTTATCGATGAATTTTTTGCATATTGTGTAGATACACGTTTGACTTTGGCTTTGTATTCATCATCTTAAACTTCGTCCAGTTTTTGAGTAATCTCTTTTATTATTTCGTCATTACTACGAAAAAACTTGAAAAAATTATGTAATGTGCAGATCCGTACATATAAAGTCTTTCTTTTAGTGGTTAAAGGGAAGTTACCTCCCACCCTAAAACGGTTAAACGACTTACATCATTAATAAAATTGTTTATTTTACGGAAAAAAAGAAACACCAAACCATTAGGCCTTATAACCGGCATTTTTTACCATTATACTGGCGTAATGTTTCATGAATTACCAGTGTGTTTCTGTTTGTACGAAACGGCTGTCCCGAATAATTAGCGGTCTTATTAACCGGAGTACACTGTAATAATTTTTTCCAATAATATGAGAATGGTTGTACTAATTTCAATTAAATATATATAATCTAAAAATAATGATTAATAAATATCAGTGCGGAGTTGAGTAGAATTTTTTGATACCTTTTATAAGACAATTGGTGAGGTCAGTCAGAATTAATATGTGTACAAATTAACAAATAAGTACACCAACAAAACATATTACTACAGAAGTTTGATAAAAAAAAGTTTTGAATTAACACGAGATCAAAGTACCAACAACTCGTTTAACGTTTTCCATATGAAAAAATTTGATGGTACCTTCTTTTTCAAATATTAATACAAACAGTACGATCCAAGAGTTCTTTATCACTTTAGAGACGTCATATTTATTACTAGCCAGGGTGTTCAGACCCCTAGACCTCCTTTGTTTATTGAACTTATGCTTGGGAGATAAATAAAAATTAAAGCCTGAACAAGTTATAAAAATTATAAGTGTATTGTAATTTCTTCAGTGCAACAGTTTCGTCAGTAAAGGAAATTTTGAGAGATCTGACGAATGCGGGTTTTAAAATAGTCGACCTCCATATTAAAAACAGTTGTTATAGCTGATTACCCGTGAAAAGGATGATAGATATGTATTTTGCCCGGTTCTTAGCGTTTTCCGCAACCACTAGGAAGGAGGTTAATTTTTCATTTATTTTATTTTATATTTTTTAATCAAGTAACCGAAGGCAGCTGCAGCGAATCGTTTCGCACATCCAATAACAGTGGTTGTGTTGGTTGAGCCACCGTCGCACCCCTTAAAAAATCGAAATTTAAAAAAAAACGAAAATGGATTTTAAATATTTATCTGAAGAGCATTTGCAATCCAAATCGATTTAATATCTCGTTTAGTTTAGCCAGAAATAAAGAAACTTTGCAATCATTGTTCGAAATTTTTTTACCTTTCTTCATACCTTTCTAGGTTGAATTTCAGAAAATCGAGAAATCTGTTTTTTAGATATTCACTTGAAGATACATACACAAAAAATCAAACTGATATCTTCATTATTACAGAGAAATTAAAAAAAAAAATAATAGTAAAATTCATTGTTACTCCATTTTAACCCTTTAAATTCGGAATTTCAAAAAATTCTTTCTAAGTGAAAACTTATACCGTAAGAAGAACGTATACACAAATTATCATCAATAGTTTTTTCTGTGAGTTGATTATGAATCAGTCAGGATATGTGGTTTTACAAGTCACACAGATTTTCGCTTTAATTATATTTATAGTGTCAGTTAAGAAATTTGAACAAAATAAATTATTCAAATAAATACGTAATGTTTTACTAATACATTATACGACAAACAGAATTTATCCACGATCTCTTCAAACTTTAAACAGAAAAAACAACTGCCTTTAGTTACCATAGCACAATACTCATTATACCATTTTCATTCCGATAAGTTCAATATTATCAAGAAGAAACGAGTAATTTTTTTTTTTTTTTTCATTTTTTGCTTAAAATTTTCTTTTGTGTTCTCAGGCTTTAAACACATCAGAATTCATTAAGAAAGAAAAAATCTTGACTTTAGAGTTAAACCTTTTTTTGCTAAACAAGCAAAAAAGGCGTTTTTCAAAATTAGCAGTCTGTAAAAACGTTAAGAGTATAAATAAAAAATTATTGCTTTATAATATCTTTGAATAGAACGATTATCCTAATATCACATGCAGATAAAGTACTATTAAGGGTTCTAAATAATAGGATGTATAATAAATTGGATGGCAGTATTGAGGAAGAACAGTATGGATTCAGAAGAGGTGTTGGAACAAGGGACGCTGTAGGGCTGCTAAGAATAATAGGTGAGAGATACATGGAAAAGAGACGGAGAGCGTAAGTTGCATTTATCGACCTAGGAGAGGCGTTTGACAGAGTTAGATCGGATAAATTAATGCTAATTTTGGAAAAGAAGGGATTTGTGTGGAAAGAGACTCGCCTAACAAAAGAGCTGTACTATAAGAATAAAAGAGAGAGTAGGAGACAAAAATGACAGGAAGAATAGGGATTGGGGGCTGAGGCAGGGATGCTACATGTCACCAACACTGTTTAGTTCATATCTGGAAGAAATAATTAAATACTGTCTGCATGGAAAAAGAGCAAAAAATGTCAGAGGCGAAACCATGTGACACATGAAGTATTAAGAAGAATCGGAGAGAACAGGAAAATACTAAATTTAATTTAATATAAGGAAAGGAACTGGCTAGGAGATTTCTAAGAAGAAGGTATTTATTAGTGGATACGATAGAAGGTTTGTGAAGGGAAAATATGAGGAAACAAAGAAGTTAGCAAAGGACAGAATAAGGTGAAGACCAGCAGTACTAACAGAACCTGCTAATGGCAGAACAATATGAATGAATGAATAAATAGAAAATTTAAATAACTTATTTTAAAATAATATTTCCAATTTTTGATTTCAATGCGGGGCCCATTTTTTCTTTAAATTGCTTTTTAAGCTATCATTAAACGACATAAACATTTATTTTTCTGAAAAATATTTTAATGTATAGTTTTATAAGTTCAATTGATAAACGAATGGAATGGGAAAATTATCGCAAAGGAAAAAATAATTTTCATGAAAACGTTTAGGAAATGTTGCTTGTATTTTAGAAAAAGACTACAATCGATTCATAGATATAACCAGCAAAATATCTGTTTAAATATCTGAATGTAATTTACGCATACACGGAGAAACTGTTGTTTTTTTTTTTTTTTAAAAGAGTGAGTGTGATTCGAGCTGTTTTAACAGAATTTTTCTTTCCTTTTTTCATTCTGTTATTGACTGAAACTATGAAACCATGAATGTACCAAAAGTAGTGTTATTAAAATTTGTAGTTGAATACGAAAAAATGTGTTACACCTTTACTGATTGATGAAGTAGCAATGCCTATTAAAGTGGCTGTCGTATTGAAACGGAGAATCGAAATATTAAAAAAAGAAAATGGAAATGACTGTTAAAATTCTAGTCCTACGTATACTAAGATTTTATATAACGTTTTTTATATATATAATCAACAAAAATATGGGGTGTTGAAATACAATATCAGAAATCGGGAAGAAAAGAAATAAAAGTAAATTAATAGTCATTTTTAATAAATTCAATGAGATTTCATCACGTAATTGAAAAATAACAACAATAATACAGAAAATAACATGCTTTAATGTTGTTAAACTCATTTATCTTATATGGTTTGTGTGATATAACTCTTCAAAGACCAGTTTTTCTTACGTGTGCATTCTGTAGTTCCATACTATTTAGAAGAAGATATGAATTGCCAGCAGTATTTTATTTATTATATAAGCAATATCTTTTAGATATATATTATGATATTAAAATATTGATAATGTTATTAAGACGTCCCTTGTGAACTACAAGAAAAACAGCCAACTAAAACATTTTCTTAATAAAACCGGTAACTCTAAAAAAATCTGATGTGAACACCACATGACTTCCTTGTACGCCTATTAAATTATATTTACACATTTTTAAAATTACGTAAAATTTTATTTCATTAATAACTTCTGATATCTTTACACACACACACACACACACACACACACACACACACACACACTTATATATATATATTTATATATACATTATTATTACAATTATTGAATTATTATTTATTGTAAAATTTTTTTACAGTCACAGGTTAATAATTATTGATAAACCAATAAATATAAACTAAAAAAAAAGTTAACAAAAAATGAAAAGGAGATGAAGTCGGAGCGAACCGATGTGGCTTTCCCTTATAAGATCCAAATATTTCGTTAATTAAACTTTTATTTGGTTATAACTCTGAAACCAATGAAGGAAAATAAGTAACACTTCTGTATCGTTGAAAAGCTTTCAATGAGGGCTTATTACTGCAGTTAATGAAAAGTCTAAAATCCAAATTTTTTTTGAATTTGAGCTTTTTTAGACACTTTTGGTCAAGTCGATTGAAATCAAAAGTGTAGGTGTACAACTAAGTGTTACAACAGTCCTAAATCCAAAATTTCAAAATTCTATGGTTAATAGTTTTTAAGTTATGTATATATACTTATGTATAGATGTCACGCCGAAACTAGTCAAAATGGCAAAATGGATTCACGGATGGTCAAAATGGATATTTCCATTGAAATCTAAAACCAGAAATTTTTCGCGATCACAATATTTTATATATATTTATTTTGTACAAAGAAGTAAAAAAATGTGATGTAGACACCACATAACTTCCTTGTACCCCTATTAAATTATATATATATTTATTTTTTTTAAATGAAAAGAATATAAAATTTTATTTCATTAATAACTTGTTATATGTTTTCATATATATTTTTTTATTGTTATTAAATTATTATTAATCGTAAAGACTTTTTACAATCAGAGGTTAATAATTATTAATAAATCAATATATTCATACAAAAAAAAAAAGGTAAAAAAAAGGAGATGAATTCTGTCTGATTCGAACCGGTGTGCTATCCCCTTTTAAGATCTAAATATGTCATTAATTAAAATTTAATTTGGTTAAAACTCTGGAATCAATAAAATAAGTCCACTTATGATATATCGTTGAAAAGCTCTCAATGAGGGATTATTACTGCAGTTAAGAAAAAGTCCAAAATCCAAATTTTTTGGGGGGATTTTGAGCTTTTTTAGACACTTTTTGTGGTTCAGTCGATTGTAATCAAAAGGGGAGGTGCACAACTAGATCTTAGAAGAGTTCTAAATCCCAAATTTCAACATACTACGGCTAACAGTTTTTGAGTTATGAGAGATACATACACCTACGTACATGCATACATACGTACGTACAGACGTCACACCGAAACTAATTAAAATGGATTCAGGGATGGTCAAAATGGATATTTCGGTTGAAATCTGAAAACCGAAAATTTTCGCGGTAAAAATACTTCCTTTACTTCGTAAATGGAAGTAAAAAATGTTTAACACGTTCAAAAACCAGGACAAAAGATAAAACATTTACATTTTCTCGCTTTGATAAAATTATTTAATACGTTCAGGACTCATTTTTAACAAAATGTTATAATCAATGAAAATTTATGTAAATTAAATTGATTGTAGACAACTTTCATAGAAACGTTTATGAAATTTCAAACGTGTTACCCTTCCTAGATTTAAATTTTCAAGTTGCTCCTCTCACCTCGTGATTGAATTTCTGTAGAAAGGTTTAAGGAGATAAAATTAAATTAAATACGTTTGACATTTTTTTTTTTTGGCGGAATGTAGGAACTGTAGTAATACAGTTAAAGAAAGGTCCAAAATCCAATTTTTTTAGAATGTGGGTTTTATTGGACACTTTTGGTCCAGTCGATTGCAATCAAAAGGTTATGCACCTCTTAACTAGATGTTATAACAGTCTTACATCGAAAATTTCAACATCCTACAGGTAATCGTTTTTGAGTTAGGCAATTTTCATTCGTACAAGGAAGTAAAAAGTGCAGATAAATTTCTTCGTTGAAGTAATTGTTTTAAAAGAAAGGCGAACTTTTAGAATGATTAAACATGATTTAATCATAATATATCATAATTTTAATGTAACGTACACAATTCGCAACATGAATACTGAGGAAGCCCGACAACATCTTTATTTTTTTTTATATTTATATTTATATTTGCTTTTTTCTTTTACACTTTTCAGTTCATGGTGCTCAGAATACCGTGAATACCACAAAACTTTCCAAATGTTAAATATTAATCTCTAAAACGTTACATTTAGTCTCTATCTAAAATCTACTTTCGTCGAATTTAAAACAACAAATATTATTAATTGTTATTATTATTATTATTAATTTCTTTTCATCTATACAAAAATATAATTTAGTAACGTTAATTTATAAATAAGAAAATTTAAAGTGTGCTTGGATTTAGAAAGAAACGTAGGAAACAAACAGTATCTATTAACTTACAACCTAGAGGAATACTAGTAACATGTATATTAAAATAATAATTATATAATTATTAGGCTAATAAAATCAGTTTCCGTTCTTTAATTCTCTTACTCCATGGATGAAATTTTAATTTTTTAATCTATCTTATTAAAAACCCAACAGGGATATCAAAAAATTAGGGTCATTAAAAAAAAAATAGCCAACTAAAGTAATTTAACTAGAATTCCTAATTAAGAGAAAAAATTAATTAATTATGTATTTGTTCCTATAAAAAACTAAATTAAGCTACGAACCGGTTAGAATTTCCGTAAAGTTTAAAAATTTGTTTTTTTTATAATATTTCAATTTACAAAAAAATAATCTAAAAAGATTGTTAAAATAAAACAACTTATTTTATTATAAAAATTTTGTTTATTGCATTTTTAGTTTTTTATTATTTTTTGTTTAAGTGAATAGAAATTAATTATAACCGTATATAACTTACATAAGAATAAAAACTTCATAATGCTTTCTATTTTTAAATTATGCAACATTATTTAGCAAAAAAGAATATTTCTGGAAAAAGTAAACCCCTTAAATTACGTAAAATTACGCAATCACTTTCCTTTCGCTGTAAGAAAAAAAAAAATTATAGTGAAAAATAAATTGAAAAAAAAATTAAGATGGGAGGAAGAATGAACATTTTTTATTGAACAATATCTGGTTACTTTTTTTCCTTGAAAGCCTTTCTTTCTTTCTTTTTTTTTCTCTTTACCCTCCGGGAACGTATTACTTCACGTATTACTTCAGAAGATGAATGAGGATGATTTGTATGAGTGTAAATGAAGTGTAGTCTTGTACAGTCTCAGTTCGATCATTCCTGAGATGTGTGGTTAATTGAAACCCAACCACCAAAGAACACCGGTATCTTCGATCTAGTATTTAAATCCGTATAAAATAACTGTCTTTAATAGGACTTAAACGCTGGAACTCTCCGACTTCCGAATCAGCTGATTTGGGAAGACGCGTTCACCACTAGACCAACCCGGTGAGTTTTTCCTTGAAAGCCTACTTTTTTCTATTCTAAGCTCTTGTTTGTTAAATAGAATGTATAAAGTAATTATAGTAGTGGCCAAGCGTGTTTTTGTATTATTAATATTTTACTGTATCGGAACTTCTACTAGATGTAATAACTTAGTTAATGTAACCGTATGAAATAAATTTCTAATACTAAAAAAAAAAACTGATAAATTTTTGTAGTACATTTTTATATAATTGTAATAACGTCCTTGATTAGGATCCCTCAACCGGCTCCTTTATACTGCAACTCTCTCTTTTTCTGTTTAGCTTCCGGAACCACCGTAAGATATTACTTCAGAGGATGAGTGAGGATGATATATATGAATGTACATGAAGTGTAGTCATGTACAGGCTCAGGCCGACCATTCCTGAGATGTGTGGTTAATTGAAACCCATCCACCAAAAAAACATTGGTATCCGCAATCTAGTATTCAAATTCGTATAAAAGCAACTGTCTTTATTAGGATTTGAACCATAGAACTCTCGACTTCGAAATCAGCTCATTTGCAATGACGAGTCTAACCATTAGACCAACCCGGTGGGTGTTACTGCAACTAAATGGGGCTAAAATGATGTGCTCCTATGTGGCTAGTAATAAAGCGCAAAAAAATCATCCAACCCTTGATCTGTTATTCTCCAACCAGCATATTAATCGTTACCAGGAACAGCCTAGATCAACTGCTCTGCTAGGCATCAGAGCTCAGCGCCTTTTTCTCAGCACTAAATATACAATTACCTCCAATTCTTACTGTTGCTCCATGTTATAACCGCCCTTGGTGGTCTTCTCTCGTTAATAACTGTTTTGATATTTTCAAGATTATTTTAAAGAACATAAATCCGGTTTTTGTGAAAGAAATTTTACAATATTATTGATAGTGCGAATCCTGATGCTATAGTCCATACGGATGGCTCTTTTTTTTCTTCTTTTTTTTTGTCTTCAGTCATTTGACTGGTTTGATGCAGCTCTCCAAGATTCCCTAACTAGTGCTAGGATGGCTCTAAAAACGTTAATTTAGTGGGTTATGGTTTGGTGGTTGGCGACAGATAATACATGTTTGGCCTCCCCAGGATCACCCGTATTTTTCTTGCGGAGCTGTTTACTATTAACAATAGAATTCATCCAATTAAGTACATTGTGTCACCGTGAAGCTTCTCATGCAGAAATAACCGTCGATAGGAAGTTATTATTTGTTGTTTGTGAATAGGACACACTAAACTCACTCGTGGGTAACTGTTGACGTAAACAGATGCACGCACCCCTTTGTGGTCGCTGAGACTGCCAACTAACAGTGCACCAATCCTTGTGGATTGTATCTATTATGTAGAATTGCGTCACAAGTTTAAACTACGAACTGTCTTGCGATTTATAAAGGCCAATGATTTATATGATAGATTGTGTTTTGATTCAAGAATTTAATTATTTATGCGATCCATGTTGACTGTGTATATAGTTTGTCAAATTCCGGATGGTAATTTTTATTCTTTTAAGTTACTTTTTTAATGTTGTAACCAGTGTGGTTTTTATTTTGGTTTCTGCCTACGTTACAGCCTTTTGCATTTTATGATCTGTTTTTACGTTGAGAGGTTTTAGTTTTTTATTAAACTTTAATTCTCAATTATTAGCGTTTATTTATCTAAAACAAATATATCATGTCCTGGCGATGATAACGCGAAAAGCCTTTTTCTACCAGAAAACAAAAAAAAAAAAAGAACTAAATGAGGCTTGGATTTGGACAATATAAATACTTATTTCACACCAACAAAAATTTAAGTAATTTTTGATTTTTCAAAAGTTCTTTTTTTTTCTTCTTCTTCCATCAAAATTATATGGTTTTCTAGTTCTCCATTCAGAATTTAGGAGAATTCGTCCTGGATGCTCCAACATACCATTTTCTTCACACGGTATACCGAACAATGCTTTCTTCGAAATCGTCTCTCTCTCAAGTATTAACACATGACAAAAAACCTCTCATTTCCAGTTATTCCTCATGATAAATTCTATCCTTATATTTTTAAACAGATAAATTTTGTTCACAATGGAAATTATATCAAATTACTTGGTCAACTTTCCGAACTCCATTATTCGTATACACAATTTGATTGTGACACTATTTTAAAAATTCTACAATAATTTTAACATTCATGTATTTGCAAAAATAAAATCGTGGAAGATACAAAATCACCGTGAAGAAATCGAAACATATGTTAATAAAATTGGCTGATACAGTAGTACTACAAATAACATGGTTTTATCCATGTTATATTATTATTGAAATTTATAGCGATCAGGTTCGTGAGATCCTTGTTATAGAAATCTTACTGCAGGAATTACAGTCACAATAAAAATAAACTTTACGTATTTAAAAATAGCAATACGTGTTCTGTGTGCTTTCATGAATAATTTTAAATAACAGACAATTATTAATAAATTATTTTTAAAACCATTATATTCTAAAGTTTCTCCTTTTAATTTACCATCAACTAACGGTTTAAACGAATTTTTGTTTAAAATATGGGAGCCTAACTATATTTTTCATATAATCTTATATTTTAACGATATTTTTACTTAAGAATAAAATTAAAAAAAAAAAAACTGTTTTTTGTGTAATAAAACATTACCAACCATTTCAGTAAAGAAAGAAAAGCAAACTATAATTCAAATTTGTAAAAAAGAAAATAATCAAATAATAACGCGTAAATTAGAATCACGCAAATCATAAGACGTGCTTCATAGACGAATACATAACTTAAGCTTTCTAATTATAGATGAAAAATAAATCTTATTGAAGTAACCGCTGTGAAAGTTTAGAATTTTTTTTTTATTTCTTCAGAAGAAGTAAATAATAGATAATTTTACACCTGAAGCCACTAGTTTCAGACGTCTATATGGACTTATTTGATGGTATCTGATAAAACACTATAGGAATAATTTGAAGAACATTATCTTTCGTGAGGAATAAAAAAAAATCATATGAAATACCTTATTTATATGTCGAAATACTTAATTTTTTTTAGATATTACTAACCTCAAGGTAATAATTTGATAGAACTTAAATTAGTTCATACAAAAAGAGAAATATACTGCTGTAATTTTTATTTCGAGATTAGTAATTTGTTTTTAAAATTTATAAAGAAAATATAGATCGGTTATCGATAATTATGAAAATTTTAAAGCATGATAAACTACCCGACTTAAAATTTTTAAAGTATCACATACATAATTTAGATTGCTTCAACATTATAATTTAAAAAAAAAAAAACAAACAAAAACAAACTGCCCAACTATGTTTTTGAATTTTCCCGGAATTGCTAAGGAATTTAAAATAAAAACCTTCTTCCATTAATAAAAGTTACTTGATTCCACCAAATAAGCTTGAGGCTTGTGTGTGAGAAATGGAATTTTGTAGTATTAAAAATGCCTTGCCTGTCTGGGATTCGAACCCGGGACTTCCAGATGAAAGGCCAAGACGCTACCAGGGAAATCGGCGGCATTTTAGAATTCAGTTTAAATAATCTTAATTCAACAGTTTCGGGTATTTAAGCAACTTTTTTAAAAAAAAGATTAAAAACATTATCTTGAATCGAGTAACAAAATTTGAAAAATAGTATTGTTTTGATGAAACCCGATTAAAACAGAATAATTAACAAGTTTCTTGACCGATTGATCGAAACAGAAAATATGTTAGAAAAATATATAATTTGCGGTACATGGGTAATAATCCATAATCGTTTAGAAATACAACGAATCTGATTACGCTTAATTATTAAGCAAAAACTTCCAGAATCCTGTTATACATTTACGTATTAAAGCATCTTTTCCAAGAACGTTTACCCTTTCCTAACCATATGAATTTGAAATCAATTTTGTGTTGTTTGGCTTGAAGAAATGGTTTTAACCATCTGTACTTATTTTTCAAATCGTTTGTAACTTTAAAAATTCAGTGATACTCGGAGGATTAAGGCAAATTGTTTGGTATCCGTTTCAGTTGATGTAACTGTTTTGTAATTATAAGAGTACAAACAAACAATAAGAAAATTTTACTTTTTCTATACATAATAATCAGGAAAGTCACATAAATATAAAAAATTATAGTTAGAAAATATACTGATGGTGAAAGTAAAAATATCATCTAGATTAAAAAAACACCCGAATTCTCATTAATTTTTTATTTTTTTGAATAGTAAAACTTGATTTACGGAAATTTCTCGATTCATTTCACTATTCCCAACAAAACAAGCTTTTTGTAAAGAAAAAACTCAAATTTATAATTGTGCTAGTTTACCTATTAATCTTACGAACATACCGATTAATATTTTCGCTAAATTTAACCATATTTTTTAGATAAAACACACTTTATCAACTCCTTCCGGCCTCTTATCAATTTTTTTTTAAATGCAATGATATAAATTTTAATAAAATTTTACGCTAAGATAGAAAATATATAATAATTTTTCAGTTAAATCTTTTCGGTTTGTCTGGTATTTCTCCCGCTACCACCCCATTCGGTCGCCCTAAAGCACAAGACTGAATGTCCGTGCCACAAACTGCAACTGAGTCTCAAAAGAGTTTAGCGAACAGTATCGTAAATAGCTACTAGAGCTTACCTAACAGCATGAGCGGAATAAGCGCGGTGCCATACACCACCGGCTTGCGTGTCCCACCGCTCACTCGTCGTATATTACAAAAATGGGTAGGTGCACCCCGTAAACTACTAAAAGATATATGACATCAATAAATTAAAATTTATTTCATATAGACAGCAATTCGCTGCCACGCCTAGGTCGCTGCATGTCAATGGTGAATACCTATTCACCATTTTACAGCGCTTGGAGCCATAATTGGATGGTGGTCAGCCATATTTACGGTTAGCTTTCCCAGCAATGCGGCAAGTCTTTCCCTTAAGTAAACTACTGATTCTGGTTGAACAAAGCAACCGCATTAAGGAACTCCCACACTGTCCAATAATGCGGCTCTCGCTGCTTGTGAGTGTCCAATTTTCCCCTTGACATCTAAGTTCCAGAGTGGCCCCGTCTCTGCCCCCCCCCCCAAGACCAGGTTAGTCAAACATCAGGTGTTCGTTCGACTGGACTTCCCCCGCAGACGCACAGCTCATCAGCTGCCAGGCGGAACCGAAACAGATATTGGTTCAAATTGGCATGGTTGGTGAGCACCTGGGCCCCCGTTTCCCTTAAAAAAGGAAGTCAAGGCATAATATCCCCCTAGATTCTGTATAAATTTATATAATGATCTTACCTTATCTTACCAGCTGGCGTGGTGTGCCATTCCAGCTGCTTCCATTGCGAGGCCTGAAGTCTCCTCTGCAGGCGGGAGATGGGCGACTATTCGAAATTTAGATCCGGTGCATTGTGATCACCGTTCCGCTTCGGTACTGGCCCGGTTCAAAACCGCATCCCAAATATCTCGGCTTCAGTTAGAATTATCTAGTTCTAATCCGTTTTTGCGATAATATAATAATAATAATAATATGCTTTATAAAAATTAGTAAATGTAGAAATAATTTTAAAATCTCGCAAAAAATGTCTGGAAGAATGGTAATATTTACTTAGAAAAAATAATTTGAGTTAAAGAATACTTTATATGTAATTCTTATATTCTCAAGAATATAACCAAAAATGTACATGCACAGTTCTTGTGATGAAAGTCTTTGTCCTGTGCACCTTATCTTGAACATCTTCGTTCCTGTGATGAACAAGTCTTGTGATTTGAACATCACAAATCTTGTGATGAACCCCATTGGAGAAAGTTACGCGCCGTGTGATGATTCCGTTCTACCTTCAGTCCCAGAAGAAGGTGGAATTTTCATCAGTGATTTTAACTCAGTCTTTCCCTTTGCTGTCAGCTTCTTCGGACATCTTCGCCCCTCTCTCTATTTCGTAGTGCTTATAACAATTAAACAGAGTTCACTATAACTATTTAACCTGAGCCTCACTCTTTAATTACCGAAGAAGACTACTTAATCAAACAAAACAACTAAACTCCAAGATTGGAATGACAGACTTTATGATAAATTTGAGTCTTAAATGATACCAAGGCCTTGATCTCATACCATATAAAAATTGTTAATCGCAACAGTAGCAATTCCTGCGTTGAACCCTAATATTATTACCCAAGGATTTCATTTAGCAAACATAGAAAATAAGGAGAAATAGTCAGTAAGAAAGCTACCGTAGCTTAGTATGATAAATATAACAAGTAAATAAAAACAATAAAATAAAAGTTAATTAAAGATAATACGTAAAAAAAAATATATATATATTTTTTAGGAGAGGGTTTGGACAAACTTATAGGTTTTTATCTTCTGAGATAAATGAACAACAATTTCGAATTACGGTAAGCAGACGCATATAAATATCTAAAATAAGATACAGTACAGAGTCATGAGGAAAAACTCGGGAATAAATAAATAAAACTAACGTAACCAGGTCAAAATTGATGAAAACGTTCAGTAAAAAGGTACCAATAAGAAGATTGGAGGGAGGGTGAAGAAAGTATCAGAGAAAAACAAATTGAAATTGTTTAGGTATCAAAGTAACAAAATCAGGAATAAAGAAAAGCCAACTATTTTTCACTTTGGAAATAATAAAGACGTTCTCTGAACGAGAAGTTATATAAAGAAATAAATGATGGAAACATGTAATGGAAAGAGATATTTTATTAGTAAATTATTTTTTTTTTTTTTTGTAGATATGTAAAAATACGAAGACTCAAAGAGGTTTATGCAGGTCCAAACATACATCTGGAATTAATCAACTATATATGTGACAGACGTTTTTTGGGTTTTTGTGTAAGTTTTTTTAATGATAGGGAGACCTTGAAAATTAGTTTTTATTTCCAAGAAAATCCACACTCCCCTTCCAATAAATAAACTCGGGACCGATATGTTAGCAGTCAATTAATTAGCTAATGCTACAGTAATATTATGACGATGTTAACAGACAAAATGATTAGGAATAACTAAAAATTATTAAATAGCTGTAGGTAAAAAACAGTAAATTATCAAGATAAATTTTTATATTATAGATAGTTCTACAATTTATAAACCCAAATTTATACATATTTTTTACGGAAGCAATAAATTTTAATCTAAATGGTCATTCAAATTTTTATATTAATTGTTTTTTCTAGATAAATTTACGAAAATATCATTAATATTACGTATCACACAACGTAGAAGACTAGGAAGCATCAAGAAAGGCAATGTAAGCTATTAATGATTTAAATTTAGTCAGGCGATTACGTTATAATCCCGTTAACACTCCATCGATATAAAAAATAAAAGCAAAAACAATAAAGTGACCAATTTCAAAGTTAATTTACACTTGTAACACGGAAGCTGTTTGAATAAAACTTTTTTCATGTCTGGGTTATCACTGTGTTGAAAGAAAGGCATTGAAGGTGGGGTTTCGATGTAAGAAATAGTTAAATTACAGGCTTATCTTCAGTTATCAGCCCATGACGATAAAGTATTCATTTGTTTTTATTCTTGATCCTTAATATTTTTACTAAAAAAAGTGTCAGCAAGTGATACAAAATTCGCCAAAAAGTGAAATCAAGGATACATTTTAAAAGTGAACGTAGAAAAAAGTTTCATCAAAAAAGAAGCGGATGTCTGGCTAGAAATTTTATAAACATTTTTCAGACAGATTTTTATTAATAATTTTTAATGATTGGACCCATAAAACGTTTTTGTTAATATTTTCTAGGACTCGTATTACTAGTATATTTTATTGCTGATATTTAGTCGATAGTAATATTTTAGAAACTGTAGCATGAGAACAGCCAAATGAATACCCAAAACTGGAGTTAATGCATATTGAGAAATATTATAATACAAGTAAAAATTAAAAAATATGTATAAATATATCCAATTTACGTGTCCAATAATATATATATATATATTGTCTTGGTGATGTATTAACATATGAGCGCGTGTAATTATGTATATATACCGTGTGTTTCAAAATGAATATCGGAGTTTTAAAGGTATGTAATGTTTAGGATATTTTAATCAGAGTAATTATACATGAAATTAAAGAGAAACGCATAGAGTTTTTTTGTATAAGTGCTCAATGTGAGCACCAATCGTCAGACGGCACATATGCAGCCGTTAGGAGAGTTCATCCCATACTTTAATCAGCAAGACTGGAGTAATTGAAGCAACAACTGCTACAATCCTGTCTCAAGACGGGTAGGTCAGCTGGTAACGGTGGCATATATGTTTGATTTATAAACTCCCAAAGAAAAAAATCGCAAGGGGTCAGATCGGGTGAACGTGGAGGCCACGGCAAACGAGCTCTATTACCTAGCCGTGGGCGACCAATCCAGTGGTCGGGGAGAATTTCATTCAACCGATAACGTACAGCATTATACCAGTGAGGAGGCGCACCATATTATTGCCAAATAAAGTTCTGAGGTTCGTATTGCAGTTGAGGAAAGAGCCTTAGTTGTAGCATATCAAGATAGTTTCCAGAGACACTTGTTTCCGAGAAAACAACGGCCCGTAAACTTGCTGTCGGGATACGGTACAAAAAACCTTCAATTTTGGGGAGTCTCGTTCATTCTGCTACACTTCGTGAGGATTTTCTGATCTCCAGATACGCACATTATGAGTTTACTTTTCCATTAACGTGAAATGTTGATTAGTCACAGAATACGACACGATAAAGAAAGCCTTCATCATCGTGATGCATCATTTCATTCGGGAAGATAGCACGGAAACCATAATCTGTAAGCTACAGAGCTCGTAACAACTGTAAACGATATTGCTAATTCGCGGTTAGGCTTTCAACGGATTTCCTACGACTACGCACAAAGGACTCATTTCACGTTCAACCTTGTCTTCGGACACACTCAGTCGTCCGGTACTCTTCCGTTTACAAATATAGCCAATGGTTTCAAATTGTTTATACCGCCTACGCATGTTACTGCTACTCGAGAGATTACAACGTAACTTCTAAAGAAACGCACGTTGAACGGTAATTACAGATTTGCACTTTGCAAACTGCAAAACACAGAACGCGTTTTTGTTGTGGGGGGGGTGGCCACACCACACCCTCCGCTCAGAGTCCTGAGGGGCTTTACCGGAGGTCATCTGTAGACCCTCTAACTGATTACATCTCACAGTCATCAGCCAGGCCTCGGTGAGGATGCCAACGATGTAAATGCCTCGGCAGACATTTGCATCAGTAAAATACAAATCAAATTTCGCCTTCACGTAGGCCTCAAACGGACATCTTCACATCCAACCTAACACGATTCCCTCAAACTAACTAACCGAAACCGCGGAAGCGCAAAAGTTTTAGTTGCGCTTGCGCACAACTAAAATTGTTTGAGATTTCATTTAAAACTTTCATTTCATGTGTACGTATCAATATGTATGTATCAATGTACGTGAAACTTGAGAAATACTACATAGCTTTAAAACCCCGATATTCATTTTAAAAACTCTGGTTACGTATTACGTATGTTCATATTTTCGCTAAAAGAATAATTCTTTTACTAATATATTTACTTAATTCGAGTATGATTTTAGGCTTATATTTTTCAAGCTAACTCCTTTATTAGATGAGTAATAACAGTTAAACAGCGAGCCTGGAATAAGTTACAGAATTTTTTTTTGATGATGTACAACAGTATCATCGTTTGATGATTTATAATAAACTAAAGTAGATGCTATTATTTTGAGTTTCGTCAGCGAAATTCAAAATATTAAATTTTATAAAATATAGCTATTTCCTTCCTTAGAGTGAAACTTGTAAAAAAGGACTTCATTTTACTTTGATGCACAGTTATTAAAAATAAATAAAACATTCTCTAGATGTCTACTGTTTAATAAAAAGAGCATCGTTCCACAATTTACTTAGATAGGCGAGTGACGTAATTTTTTTTGTGAAGAGCTTCTTTTACGTACTATATTTATAATTACAGTGACGACTATAAATAATTGTTAACACGCGTTTTATTGTCATGTAATATTTACGTTTCATATAAAAAAAAATCAGAAGATTTAATGGCTATATTTTTTTCAATTTGTGCCGTAATATCTTGAACGTGTTTCTTCATTTCTTTTTCATACTGGATTACACATGAACGACGTAACCAGTTTTAACAAGACTTGAAGAATTTATTTTAACCAGACGTAGCAATTTTTCACGATTGAAAGCATATTTCTTAAGTTGAAATATTTACCAGTGGATCGTCCTTTCTTGACGAAAAATTGAAATATTTTGGCATTTATTGGTACAGAATGTTTTTAAAAAAAAATTAAATTAAATTTACGTCCTTATAATTTTAGCATAATATTTCATGAAGTAATAATTAATAATATAAATCATAGAAACATTTTTCTAACTTTAACAGAGAGCCCTTTCTCACCTTGAGGGAAATGTACGGTAATTTTGCAATCTCTAAAAATTTATAATTTGCTTTCTCAAGATAAATTTTGGTAAACGATTTCAAGAGAAAAGGAATTAAAGCAAAAAACATTTTAACAAATATTGTACGAAATATTTTTATTTTTTATTTTTTACTGAAAGTTCCCTTCCAAATGATAAGTAAGATCAGACATGCAGAAGAATATCTCTAAGTTGTTCTACGTAACAAATTACTGTACGTATAAAGTGAACTTAGCTTGTACGTATATAAATATTTGTTTTTTTTTTATTTCATTTAAAACTCAAAAATCGCTGAGAATGATTCTTTTATCAATAAATTCCCTGAAGTTGGGAAAAAATTTAAAGTATAAATATATCTAGATGTTTGGGAATTAGAACGAATAAAATCAAGAAATTATTTTTTAACGAGTATTATGTTCAGCTTTCAATTTAGATCTCTAATGATGGTAATGTTGCACTGTTGTGAGAATTGAAATTTAGAAAATAGACTGAATTTTATTTCAGAAATATATTTATCAAAATTGGATAAACTATTCTTGAAATACCAAATATTTACAGAAACTTTTATTATTTCACAATTTGCTTAGGTTGGTATTTTTCTTATCTTGTTACTAAAAATTTCAAAATGTTTGGGAACAGAGTTAATCAAAAGTATGGAAACCTCTCCAACAACTTTAAACTTGTTCCAGATAGAATACTGTAACTTTCAGGATAAGGTATCGATCGGTCAACTACTTTACTTTTTGTGGAAAAATAAAATTTCATCCGCTTCTTCAGGGGTATCCCAGGGGGTTTAACTCAAATATTTTAAATGGTAACACACTTTGTATGACTGATCATTTTAAAGGCTTCTTTACGATAAGAAAAATGGTATAAATAAAGAGTTGGTACGATGTCTGTACCCAATATGGCGGCGGGATAAAGTTTGGATTTTGAAAATTACTAAACTTAGTAAGTTCAAACAATAAATTTAAATTAAAAAAAAATTAAACTAAAATTTAATATAATCTAATTAAAATTTATTTTAAAAGTTAAATTTTAATTTAAAAAAATAAAATTTCTATTTTTTAACATATAAAATTGTTTTTGTTTCAATTTAATTAGTGTTTAATGCTTAGTTCGTAATTATTTACATTATTTTATGAAATTTTAACTTTTTTTCAAGAAAACTCCATACGTGTTTTAAGAATGTGTTTAAAATAAAGAGCAAATTATATTTTAAATCTTTTTTTTTTTTTTGTTAAATGATACTTTGAGTCGCTGACTACGTGGTGATTTCTTACAGACAGTTATACTCCTTCAATTGACATTTAGAAGAGAGTTGTTTTTTTGTTGTTAATCAAAATCGGTCATTCTACTATGTAAATATGAAAATTCTTACAGAAATGTTATTGTTCTAAATTTGTAGTAGTGAAATATTTTTCATACCAGCACTATCTACACACTACATTTATACAATTAATTTAAATGTTTGTACGTTTACTATAAAAAATAGATTTTGTTTGGATGTAATCTTTATGTTAAATACACGTAACTTTATGATAATTTTTCTCTATAAGTGATTAAACACGAACTGAAAAACCTGTTTTAACGAGGCCTATAAAGCTTATTTTAACAAAACAAACCAGGTTAGACTATTGAAATCTCTGTTGAGATTTCAATTCTGTTGAAATTCTGTTGCTATGTCTTCACTGGAAGTATTTACCTCCCCTTCTTAATATAAAATAGATTCTTTGGCAATTATTCCAGTATATGTTATAACAGAAGTAAAGTAAAAGTAATTTTTTTGTGAGATATCTTTTTTCTGATTATAAACTCAAGAATTTTGAAAAAATATTCAATGAAAGAAACAACTTTCCTTGAAAATTATTTTTTAAATTTTGAATGAAATTTTATTTCCATTCCTTGAAATTTTTTTTAAACTTACCCCTGAGCTTATAACCAAAAAAATTCACAAAAAAGAAAACGGATTTATCTTACTTTTATTTTAATCCGGCAATGCTTCGCTACGGATAAATTTGAGTGTAAGAATTAAATAAGTATTGTATTATATTTGACACACGTAATCTGTTCAATCACTTCTTTGTACTATTTCTTCCTCTGCTTTATTTCTTTTGTATTATCTCATTCACGTGGCTCGAATTATGTGTCGACCAATATTTTGTCGTTTTGGACGCTTTACTTTTTAATTGTAAAAGTTTTATCTTCTGTATAAATATTATATTATTTACGTTTTTTTTTTTTACATTTTTTTAACTTACGAAAACAATGAAACGGACAATATTACTAAAACAATAAATTGTAAAATATTAATTCACCATTAATTTTCTTTCTTCTTATGACCCCCGGATGTTTACCACAGTTCAAACCTCAACAATTCAATATTGTACAAATCATAAATAAAAAAAATAGAAATAAAAAACCTAAAACTTATTTTACTAAATTTAATGTCGTTGTATTTATAGAGTGATGTTGTCTGTATCAATAGTCACTGACTATATCGATCGTTATCTATGTCAATATCGACATCCTCAGACATCTATTATGTTGTTCTACAACCAGTGTATTTACAATCGGCTTCATAAGTGGAACCATAAGCAATTTTGATAAGAAACACATGATAAGGAATTCTTAAGGATCCCCAATAATAAATAATTCATAATAGTTAAAGTAAGCAGTAATTTTAAAGTTCATTAGAAAAGAAAATATTTCTGCCAACACTTCATAGTCTATAAAAACAAAATATTAAAAAAAAAAAAAAATGGTATAACAAAAAAAAAAATAAGGAAATAAAGTAATATCTCTAAATTTGGCGTTGTCATTTATCGAACTATCATTCAGTAGCCTCTAAGTCATGCACATGGAGACACTTCAACCTTTGGATGTACCTGCTGCTATCAAGCAAACTGACTGACTACTAACTGGTTGACGTGATTTTCGTTGCTGGTATTTAATATTGCGCTGTCTCACAACTACACGAACCATTGGAAACTCCAGATATTTATGAATTTCATCATTCCGTGCGAAGTATGCTGCTTCTGCTTTTGCAATTGATCTCGTTACTTTGTTCTGAAAGCGTTGTATGATATCTATCTTACTATTACTTGTTGTTCTCCAGAACTCCACACCATAAGTCGAGATGGGTCGTAGGATAACTTCGTAAATCAGAACGTTATTGGGCAAAGAGAGGCGTGAGTTCTCTGTAGCAGCCAATGCAGTTCCCTATACTTCGCGTTCAGCTGTTTCCTTTTCATCCTCACGTGACCTAATATCAACAAATTTCGATAACGCATCATTACACCATACCTGAGAGAAACGTCCCTCAAGATAATTCCGTAAGAAAAGGTAGTAGGGTTGACAAAATTTTGATTTTAATTTACAGAGAAAGCCAGGCAACCATACCTTATCAAAGGCCTGTTGGATGTCTAAGAATGCCGACGAGCAGAGTTTTCTTTCCTTCAGACATCCACTGATGACCTTGACGACTCTATGGGATTATTTGATAGTGGAATGGCCGTACCTGAATCCAGATTGAAGGCCGGAATTATTCCCTTACCCTTCAAAACTGGCCTAAGCCTGTTTTTCAAACAATTTAGATATGACCGGTAAGAGGCTAAGTAATCTGTAAGAAGAGACCTCCTGAGCAGGCGTCCCTGGTTTCAAGAACATTACCACCTGCGATACCTTCCATTCCGTTGGAAAGTAAAACTCTGCAGAACAGGGTTAAAGAGATCCTTAATGTACGTGAAGCTTTAAAGGGAAGCATGACAAGCATTTTATGTTTCACTAAGTGAAAACCCGGGGCTTTCTTTAGTCGCCTTCCCTGGTTGATTAATTTCAGTAACTCTCTTGTTGAGATCTGTCTAATCGGCAACCTGACTGGCATTGGGCTCTCGAAGAACCTTTTTTATCCTTGTCTTTAGACCCTCTTCATCATGAGGTTGGAATGTTTCGCCTAAGTGTAAAACAAATAGATCGGCTTTCTCTTTGTCATTCCTAACCCATGATCCAGAACGCCCCTGTAGTGCAGGAAGCATAGTTGTGGATAGTTGCAACCCCTTCCTAGCCTTCCATAATGTGCATCCGTCTCTATTTAGGTTAGAAAGATTTCCCATGTATTCCTTGAATTTTTCGTCTCTGATAGCCTTCCAAACCTCCTCAGCCTTAGCGCAGCCCTATTAAAAAATGTTCTGTTCTTCTCGACTAGAAAGTAGACCGTTATTGTTCGATGTAACGATCCGGAAAAATTTTGTCATTAAAAAATCTTTGAGAGCACCTGAGTAGGCAAGACTTCCAATCTGTTGAACTAAGAAATCTATACTTGAAGAAAGCCTGTCTAACCTGCCTAAATTATACTCACCATTACGACCAGTTGCCGCGGCATATGTTCGGTGGAGAGATTCAGGCTTTACGGCGACGGCCCGAGCGTGTTCCACGCCCCAACTTGGGAAAATTTTTAACATTAAAGATGAGGCTGTTTGCCCTACGGCTAGCAGAGTCGACTCTCAAAGCAAGTTGTGAGTTCCGATTCGCCTTTTGCCTTCGTTTCCTATCTAATATTTGTTTGTACACTCTACACCCTCGATAGTATGCTAGATGGTGGGAATGATATAAAGTACAGTTTGGAGAAGTGCTCCTGTCCTTCCAGAAATAATCAGCTGTTCCGTGGCTTTCCCCTCACTTTACTCTGCGGAAGGGCCTCATGCAATTTTTTTTGGCGTTCCGTTTATTGAAATTGTTTTTTGGATGGGTTCCAAACGGAAGCCGTCAAAAAAAATTAAAATTAAAAAAATTATCTGGAAATACTTTACTCTTAGAGGAAAAGGTTAGCTTACCTTCTTTTTTCCTCAGTGTTTTCCTCTTTTGTATTTCATTCCTTCATACTCTATTCATATGCGCATTTGTAGTTAAAATGCGCATCTAGTTTTAGAAATTTATTTTATATATATATATATATATATATATATATATATATATATATTAATGGTTCTTTTTTGATATTTGTCTTACAATATCTGTTCAGTACAATTTGTTCTTTATATACAAATTTTAATATTATTTATATGTAAATTTAAATTGTTTGTCCTTTACATGTAAATTTTTAATTAAGACTTAACCGAGCATAAAGAAGTTTTCTAAAAGTTTCCTTAATATTGGATAACTAGATTTTGTTCGATGCAAGAATACATAAATACCGAAGACATTTATTTGGTTCAATTTAGCCCGTAACGGAAATACATTATGAATACAAACCAGTTAGGACAATTAACTGACAAAATGTCAGTAATCATTATTATATACAGATAAGAATTTTAGACGTCTTTTATAAACATAAAATTTGATATGTAATATATATTACACCAATAAAAAAAGAATTTCTTTTTGTTACTGAACTATTTATTGTTAGGGCGGAGGTCCTTAACTTTCGCATACATGTTCTGAAAAGAGATTTATCTCATCTATCTGTCAAGTCTAAAAATAAGTTTAAGTATTAAAAGATCTTTATTTTACCTATACACTATGCCGTTATAGATAGAAGATAAAATCATTATAGATAGAAGTTAAATAAATCATTTATTATAATTGTAACTATATGAAGATAATTATGATTGCATATAGACATGCAGGAATAGATAAGAGAAAAGAATTCTCTAACATGTATTCATGAATAAGCTATAATATATTTATAATGTAGCAATAATGAATGCAATAAATATAATAAGAAACAAGAACAATAGTTATCATTTCAACCTTTAATAATTAATAATGAACTTAAGCGATTCGGTAAACCAGGTCCTTAACCTGATGTAATTAAAAAAATATAATTAATTTAAACTGAAGTCATGTTTTATGACCCGGATGAATATTATATTACTCGTATATTGTAGTATACTGCAGCTAAGGTATGTTGTTTTTATTATTAGAAAGTTTCTTTCAAGTTATCTAATTGTAAAAACTATTACTCTCGGTATAAATAATTACAAGTTATTAAGTATATTAAGAAATAAAAACGAATTAATTAAAATGTAGTTTTTAAATATATGTTTTTTATTTAATATTTTTAAAAAGAACACATTTACGTGTTAACTAATAATATAATAAGTTTAATGAACAGAATAATTACTGTTATTTTATTTTTCTTAAATATATCATATTCTTAAATAAATATATATATATTTTTTTAAACACTTAAGTATTCCAGTCATTATAAACTAGAGTAAAAATATATATATATCTAAGGAATTATCAGACCGTAGAATAGCATAACTTTTACTATTTATACAAAAGCTACTACTGGAGATGTGTATTCTACCTGTAACTTTATACATTTATTAGTTTGAAGATTGAAAAATTTCTGTAAATCTAAGTAACTGCATTTCATTTGCTAAAATTTTATTTTAAAAAACTGAAAAATCTAATGAAAAGTATTTTTTATTTTTCCTGGCATCATAGCTCTACATCTGATGACAGAAGGAAAGTAACTCTAGTAATCAGTCAAATCATGGGGTGTGATTTTTATTTATATGTCAAAATTTCACTTTTTATTTATTGCATATTTTTAACCGATTTTTTAAAAGGTATTTCTAGGCATAATAGTAGTGCAGGTGACCTCAAAAAAAAAAAAAAAAATACTTTGAGAACAATAATGGGGCTGGGAAAGCCGATCAAATTTTAAAAACATCGATTTATAAATTTTTTAAAATTATTTAAACTTTTATTTTTATTAAAACTTAATTATTAAATTTTCAACAATAATAACAATATTACACATAAAATTTAGTTTCTGCCATTTAACACAGTAAATGTAGAAAAATAAAAAAAAAATATTGAAAGGTGGTGATTTTGGAAGTGGTGGGGCAGAAGAAATATACAGATTTTTTAAATTTCTTAAACTTTTTTTAATTTATTTAAACATACAGTGATTATAATCTACCCATCATAATCATAATCTACCCCATCCCAAAAAAAATAATCTTACATAACTTTTTTCATCTATCATTATTTTTCCACCACATAAAAATAAATAACCAATGCCAGGAAATAATTAAAACTTTGTTGTCAGTTTTTTGATAGCTTTTAATGTAATAAATCTTTACCCTTATGTATTACACGTAAAATAATCAAAAAATATTTCGGTTAAAGATTAATAATTAATTTTTTCTCATTTTCCTCGACCATTTTAGGCATTTATCAGTTATTCATAGTTTTTTTAAAATATTAGTTATACCCACAATTTTCAAATCCTTCATCTAACGTTGCAGAATTACAACAATCTTCTCCAAATAGCCTTCTCTCACATAAAAAGGATTGCAATTTCTACAAAATTCTTCTCATGCTGTTAAATCATCTTTACTTTTGGACTAACTTTTTCTTTTCCCCACCACCACTTTTTTTCGCCCTTTCCCACCATTTCCATCATACTCTCTTCAACATACTTTTCTGAAAGTTGATCTATCTAGTAAATGTTTCAATTTAAATTCCAAAGACAGTTCAATCTCTTTATTCTCAAGATCTTTAATGTCTTGTTGTTACATCATCAGGACTTTCGGTTCACACATTTTTTGTTTTCCTTACACCTGAATACTTTACCCCTACTCTGTTTATTTACAGTGTTATTCTTTCATTTGGAGTAACAAAGTATTCCAAATTCCTTCATTTTAACATTAGTGCAGAAAACCGAAATTGTTTCTTTTTTGTGAGACCTTTCTAAACAATGTTCCACCCAATTATTTCTCAAGATTAATTATAGTTTACATTAGAGAAAATCGGGATAAATGTAAATTAGTCTTTCCTTATTACCCTGGAAAACTAAAACTATATATAATCTTTACTTGTTAATAACAAATTAAATTTACCACAAATAAATATGAAAATAGAGAATTATTTGAGACAAACATTTCAATTGTGTATGTGTTTAATGGAAACAACAAACAAATATGGTTAAAAAAAAGATTTTAAAGGTGAGGAAATACCAAAATGTTAAGAAGTAAGTGGGTCGATAAATTTTAATATGATCATTTTTAACTTTATCTGCATTATATTGAAACAAAAAACTAGGTTGAGGTACATTGTAAGACATTCACAGTTAATTTATATTGTAACATTACAATAATTTAACTTTACATTATAATATTTAACTTAAACAACATTATAATTTGTAAAAATTAAATTAGAAACAGGATGTGGTCGAACTAATTGTGCAATAAACATGAAATTAAATGTTAGAAACTATGAATGTACCGCTTACGTAGAAAGAATTAATTAAAAGTATAGCCTACTTAATAGAGACCACAATAAAAACCTTCAGAAAATTCAAGACAAGGGAAAACAAGCAATACAAGGAAAGATTTATCCGTTTCAAATTCATCTGGAAAAAGATTTGCGGAAGATAGAATGAAATAATGACAAGTGAACTATGATGCAATGAATTGTATGCGGTTTAGATCGCTAAGTATGTACTGTAATTATCTTTCCTTCTCTAATTTATAACTGTGCATAACAAAAAGCAAGTAATCATCCTGTACATTACAATAAATAGAAACGTAGGCTCGCCCGTAAGATATTAAATAAATTTTTTCATTTAAATACCATACTTTGTATGATCAATAATACACCTACGCTTTTTCCCAAAGTGATCTTAAAAACTAGGCATGCGTGTTAAAATGATTTTATAAGAACTGGTAAATTTAATTTTTGACAATACGAATCCACTACCTGATTATTAAAAGCAAAAATGTTCCGTTATGCTTTTAATATTAGCAAGTAGAAAAAAATATTATCGATATCGTATGATATTTTAGAAGACTTTACGTAATAAAGCTTAAAAGGGTTCAAAGATCTACCCGTAAATTTCCCTTCTTTGAGAAAGAGAAAACTGTCTATTCCTTTGCATAAAAATCACATTTTTAGAAGAAAAGATCCTCAAATCTGTTACAAACTAAAATTATGCTATTGCTTTAAGCCTATCGGAGTAATAAAAAATTAAAACATTGCACTATTAAAAGAAGTAATTATATCAAAATAATGTTGGAATAATCCATATTGTGGATATAGAACAACCATAGAAGTTGTACTGCTGTAGGAATAGTCTGTAGATATTAGATATTAACTAACCTTTCTTTTTTCCTGTTTAGCCTCCGGTAACTACCGTTTAGATAATACTTCAGAGGATGAATGAGGATGATATGTATGAGTGTAAATGAAGTGTAGTCTTGTACATTCTCAGTTCGACCATTCCTGAGATGTGTGGTTAATTGAAACCCAACCACCAAAGAACCCCGTATCCACGATCTAGTATTCAAATCCGTGTGTAAAAACATCTTACTTTACTAGGACTTGAACGCTGGAACTCTCGGCTTCCAAATCAGCTGATTTGGGAAGACGCGTTCACCACTAGACCAATCCGGTGGGTTAGATATTAGCTAACCTATAAAAATGAATCAAATATTAATCTGAGGGAATGTTTACACAGAAAATCTCCACACATCTATCTATCAATCTTAATATCTTTCCCTCCAGAGAAACCGATGGAAAAAAAATAGGATGTTTATTTAGTCTATAGTATAATGTGTCAAAATAAACCACAGTCAATCAACAATAGGTCGTTCAAACCGGAAACTGGTGTTTGGGTTTCGCAATTCGGTTTATGATGCAGTAAATATAACTTATAACATATTAGCAGAAGTTATATAATTTTTTTATTATTTTTATACAAAGCTTATTTCACGTAAGCAGATTTAGTATATATATTTTAATGTTTAATACCCATTCTCTGTTCTAAATCTCTTTTATTAAAGAGTAATTCAATAATAAAATTTTTTAATTAAAAAAAATGTCGGAGTATTTAAAACAAAAAATTGTGCTATGCTGTAAATCAACCGATAATTTGATATATCATGGACTAAATTTAAACAATAGTGCATATTTTATATATATATAAAATAATAATAAGGAGAATTGTTAGAATAATTTGATTCACAAATTGCATTTCAGTCACGAAACAATTGTCAGACTAATCAATGAAAAAAAGAGATAAATATTAAAAATTAAAAAATACGACTGCCAAACACTGCTCTTTAATATAATATCATTAAAGAGCATGGGAGTGGTAATTTTGTACATAGTAATTCTATATAATCAAAGTTTTCCCTAACTTTTTAAATTATTTAAACACATATATGTATGTATATATACATACATATATATATAGCCTATGACACCCTCGGTAACGTAAGGATTCGAACGCGGGATCATAAATCTAAATCGGTTCAGCCGTTGATGTGCTACGATGAAACAAACATACATACATACTTACACCCAAAATACATTACACTCCTTTTTGGTCAGTCGTGTAATAAATTTTATGGTTTTTTTCTGAAAAAAAAAAATCAAAATATCTTTGTGTTTCGCCTAAAAGGGAAGAAAATGATCCCTTTTTGTTCAATTTGTGTTTATTTATCCGAAAATTGCGCAGAAATGTTAAAGTAAACTCCAGTTTATTTATAATAATATATTATTATTACAATAACATATATAATAATATACAATAATATATACAATAACATAACTCTAAAACATAAATCAATGAAATGAATCTAATTAAATAACTCTTTTTAAAAACTCTTAACTGATTTTTAATTAATAAAATTTCAATCCTTTTTTTGAATTATTAAAAAATTTATTTTTTCTTTATTAATTAAGATTTTCTTTATTATTAAGATAAGTTTTTATATCTAAATACACCACTTAACATCCGACATGTCATATCATTTTCATTTAATTTTTCAGGGATATTTCGTGACTAATAACGAATACGTGATGTATAATAAATGATTTAATTTTGAATCTATAACGATATATTAAAATATAAATTACATTAACAACATTATTGATATGAAAGATAGATAATTATTTTCACCTGAATGACTGTTCTGTGCCACAATCAAGCATTGCAAATGAAACCAGCCAACCCCAAAAAAAAACATAGTCATTCTCAAGAATACCCGGCATCTCAAACAGTTTACTAGGGAAAGTGTGAAGTGAAATGGTTTCCCATTCATTGCCTTCTTTACTGATCGAAATGTACGTTATTTATCAATATCCAAACCATCAAACCGTAATGTAGGTTATTACCTACATTACGGTTTATTTTAAACAATAAAAATGATAATTCAGCACATGGTTTAACTATATAATAGACAACATTACATTCAGAGAAAAAAATATTCATTAATACCGCCTACATTCCTTGCACAGCTTATATTGCTCTATAAGGATATTTTGGGCAGATAATGAAAAGAGAGAAAATGAATGTATGAAAAAAAGAATTAAAAATGAATGTGTGTTTCTGTTATAAAACAGAAGCAAAACATATATTTATAAAAATTGTTTTATTTCATACATTTTACTGGAATTATTAATCTGCGAATGTATTTATTACAAAACTCTGTAAACTTCATACAAATGAATTTAATAGGGTTCGAATATTTGCTCCGTCTTTCTTTCCAACAATACGAAGAAATTTTGCCGCTATATGAGTTCTATATATTCCAATGACCTTTAAATTAAAAAACGAGTTTTTTTTTGTTTTTATTTTTATTTATGGCTAATTATACGTAACTAGCATTTGAATACGCATGCAAACAAGGTAATAAATAATATTTTGTAAAATAAATTAATCATACTTTCCAAATTTTCTTCAATTATCAAAAGAGAAAAAAACGTACGTAGATATTTAAATTAATTAATTATATGAAAGAAATAATATAAGAATTAATTTTTCTAATATATAGGAATTTATTAAAATTTTGGTGAAAGTTAACTCGTAAAAAAATACAAGTTTGACAATCAATTTTCTATCATATTTTCTTTTATTTAAATGACAATACTAATCGAAATATACGATTCATAAAACGTAATTCATCATTCTAAGCAACAATATTAACAAAAATAGTATATTTACAAACGTAGTTTAAAAATTAATTACATTAAAAATCCATATATATGTATAAATATTAATAAAATATTTTCTATAAGAGAAATTTAAAGATAATGATAATCAAGTAATGTACATTTATAAAATAAATATAAAAGTATTTCTTTTTAAATATGAATATTTACAAAAAGTATACAAAACGAATAATTTCGGTTTACGTGACCTTCCGGTAATTTCACAATCATACCGGAAAAAAGAGAGAAAAAAGAAAGCAGTTGACATTTTATATATATACATATATAAATATTAAAAACATAAAAACTTATAGGAAAAATATTTAACATGTGCACTTTAACAAAACAGAAAGTGTTAAACTAATGAATTAATGGAGGCTTTATATATACTTTGTCACATTTACATATATATAAATGATGGCTTAGAGAAAAGAAATATGGTCTTAAATTACCATATTAATAGTTTATATATTTTATAATTTTTAAACCTTATGATGTGATAAAAACAAGTGATAAAATTAAAAATTTTTTTAAATTAACGAAGCTGTTGTGAAGAAACATATCTACTGCAGCGGTCCTGGCGGCTTATAACCATAAAACTAATTTAAGAACCTGCTCTGAGGTGATACATGCAAAAAAATCGCATCGAAATCGGTCCAATAGCTTTTGAGGAAAACAGACAAGATTAGCTAAAAAAGAAAAAATTAAGCAGGCTTAAAATGAGCCTATCACAATCATATTATTTGGTATTACCCAATTACCTTGTTAGATGGTTCTAACAGGTTAAATATAGCAAAGAGTTACCAAGCACTTTTGATAGGATATCGGGGGTTCTGCAAAGTAAGTCTTGGGCCCGGTTATGTATTCAATCTACTCTACTGATCTTCCTAGCATAGAAAATATCACTCATGTATCATTTTCAGATGACACGGCGATTATGTCGGTTGACCTGGACTCAGCACTAGCGTCAGAGAAACTGCAATCGGAGTTAAACCTTCTTAGTGAATGACTAGGTAAGTGGAAGGTACATGTTAATACTGCTAAGTCGTCAAGTGACGTTTACGATGAGAAGAGGAGTCTGCCTAGATGGAGTTCACATCTCTCATTCATAGGTATCGTACGATACCTACGACTTCGTTTGGACCTTCGCCTAACATGAAGAAAATCAAAAAATAAATACCATGCTTAGGCGGTTGAACTGGTTACTAGGAAGGAGATCGTTTTGTCGTTAAACAAAAAACTGTTGCTGTATAAGGCGTTTTTATACCCAATATGGGCCTAAGAGATACAACTTTGGGGTACGGCAAGCAACAGCAATATCGACATCATCCAAAGGTTCCAAAACAAAGTGGTGAAGAACATATCGGGGGTGCCATGGTTTGTAAAGAACAAGGAATGACGTCTATTCGTGAAGAAATTCACCTTTTCAGTCCAAAGTATGTATTGAGCTTAAACGCATGTAAATCACAGCTGCTTAACCTATTGGATAACAGTAAGAATCTGAAATTACTGAAAAAGTTGTTGCAAACTTGAGGCTGTTGCGCAGTGAATATTGTAATTTATTTATTTTATTAAAAATTTAACTGTTGTTTTGACAATTTTATTCTTTTCATTACTTCTTGATTTATTTGTTCTTTTTTACGGACTTCGTGTGGATTATTAGTTATAATTTATTCGTGTCCTTTTAATTGTATTGTTATTTGTTTAAACTTTTATTATATTGTCTTGGAAGATATCACTGGATACCACTCTTTTTTGTCATTGTTGCTTTATAGGATTTACTTATAGTTTCGTTATTTGGGAAACTAATTGAAAACAAAACGGTATAACAAAAAAAAAAAAAAAATTAAAAAGTAGGAAAATAATCGCGTAACTATTTCGACATTTTCCGTGACAGATTTTTATATCAAATAAGTCAATGAGGTTTTATATATCAATGATTTTATTATTGAATAAAGTCAGTCAGACAAATTATGAAATACAAATAGAAAAGCATTTTAAAAAATTGATGTTATAATAGAAATTTAGTAAACAATTTTAGAAATCGGTTTCTACAGTATTTCTAGAGGTTCTGGCGATAGTTCACAGGCAGTGGAAGGTACCAAATATCGTTATATTTACCTCATCAAAAATGGATAACCCGTGGTATGTTTCCAGGGAAAAATTAAGGAAAAAATTTATTTAAATTTACGCGCTTTAATATTAAAATTCGTTAAATAATATTAAAAAATAATAATAAAAAATTAAATGTGTTGACTGAAAATTTTGTGCATTTTTATCCATAAGTTTTGCGATCCATTTTAGTACCTTCAGCCTATCTCAGTTTCATTTTAGAATTTTTAAAGAAAAAATTTTTAAACTTATTTATATTGTAGAAGGAAGATATTGTTGAGTACAGTTAAACTAAATTTCATTAACATATCGTCCGTTCTTTATGTATACATTTTTATTGAAAAAACACAAAATAACAGACAGAAGGAAAATGAAGTGAGATAGGAAATCTTTTCCCAACTTTTTTGATTATGTTGATGCCCTTAATCAGTTTCTTAAGTTGGGCTAACACTGCGCCGGTCACCCAGTTGGAAAAAAATAAAAAAATATATCCTATGTAATGCTTTCCGTATTAACAGTGTTGAAAATTCGTCCAATTCTGGAGTATATAAACAGAGTGTTTCTAAAATGCTGGCTGGTTATACTTTTTCGGATTTTACTTGTAAATCTAAACAAATAATATCCTTAGAAAAAATGGCGATTTCTCCTACGTTCACTCACTGTCCGCCATTTTGTTATTTTTATGTAAAAGTTTATACCTCAAGTTCGGATAGACGAATCACATTAATATTTCGTAAGCGTCTTGGTAAAAAGGTTTTAAAATAATAAAAAAAAATCAGGACTTAAATACCTTTGCAAATTACAAAATGGCAACCATGTTTATTTTTGAATCAGTTATAGCTCCATAAATATTAGTTTTATCAACATTTATATTATTTACTAAAATATTAAGCATTTTATTTTTTAAAATCGGTTAACAAATAGCCCAGGTATGGCAGAAAATTGATGTAATTATGTGTCTGTTTTTATGTCCTCCACTTCACGTTCAATTCGATGAAATATTAATTGTTATTATTTATTTTTAATTCTATTATTGTAAATTAGTATCAAATTAAGTAATAATTTTTTCACAAAAATAGACCTAATAATTATGACACAAAATTACATCAATTTTCTCTCATAACTCTATTTTGAAAAAAATGTAATTTTTTTCAAAATAAAAGGCTTAATATTTTAGCAAATAACATGAATTTTTATAAAACTAATATTTACGGAGATATAACAGATTGAAAAATAAACATGGCCGCCATTTTGTAATTTGTAAAGGTATTTAAGTCCTGAGTTTTTGCTAATTTAAAAACTTTATTTCCAAGACGCTCACTAAATATTATTGCGATTCGTTTATCCGAACTTGAAATATAAATTACTATACAAAAATAAAAATTGTGGACAGCGAGAGAATGAAAGAGAAATTGTCATTTTTCCTAAGAATATTTTTTGTTTAGTTTTACAAATAGAATCCGAAAAAGTATAGCCAGCCTACCATTTTAGAAAACACTGTATATATATTTATATATATATATATATATATATATATATTTTTTTTTTCTTCATAAATACAGGCAAGTATTTGTAACAAATTTCAAAATTTTTTGTCAACGGGTATTCAAGATATGATGCAAAAAATGTTTAGAAATAATTTTCAATATTCCTCACCCCTAAATTCGATTTAAAACTGTAATTTAAAAAAATTTAATGTATTTTCATCATACTAAAGTTCATTTTTCTACAACTACACAAAAATTCATAAAGACAAAAATTACTTCTCTGCTTTTTTAATTTTGAAAATTTATGTTTAGCCAGTTCGGAGATATTAACCAAAATGCAGTCAAACACAAGTACGTAGGAATCTATAAATATCTTAAGGAAATTGCTATATATATATATTTTTTTTTTGATTAAGGGGATCTTCAAACGTCAATTTTTTCAAAAACCAAGAAAACCAAAATTTTTCCTATCACTATACTTTTCCTTTAAACTTATTCTGGAGAATCAACAGTAGAGGTATATATATATGAGTAAAGAAAAAGTCTATAAACTACAAGAAAAATGTAAAGAAAAAATTAGATAAAAATATCTAAATAGTCTTACGAGTATATGAATAGTTTTTAGTGATGTTGCAAAGTAAGATGCAAAAATTGAGACTAACCATTCATTCTTTCGATTAAGACTTATGCAAATTAAATTAATGAACATTTTTAAAATGCTTATTGTTTTCTTTTTAACAGTGATTCAATTTTTGGTATCCATTTCTTTACCACATTAACAACAGAATTAAACAAATTAAAACACCTATTATTATGAGTGGATGTAAAATTTTTGAAAAAAGTACGGGACTACATTTGGTCACAGAGTGTGATTGGGAGGTGAAATAGAATTTTCTTTACGTTTTGAGTTGTGAGGAGTACGAAAATAGGATTTACTTAAAGTGCAGTTTACATATATATATATATTTTTTTTAATATATATTTGTGTATGTATAAAGTTTGTGACTCAAGGATCTTCAAAACTACTATATCAATTTCATTGAGATTTAGATATGCTCTAATGGTATATCCGAAATGAAACGAATAGCACTAGATAGGGAATCTTGGAGAGCTGCATCAAACCAGTCAAATTACTGAAGACGAAAAAACAAGTAGTGTATCTGAAGTTGTGCATGTGAAAATTTTATGAAGATTGGTTTAGTCGTTCTGAGTTACGCTCCATTTGTCGTTTTTATACAACAGACAACACAACCTCAATTTGAGGTTATGTTGACTTTGTAGTGGAGTATTTTTCATACGCGTTTATGCATTGAGTCACAGTGTTGAATGAGTTTAAGCTTCGTGCTTGTGAGCAGGGTCTACTCGTTATTTTTAATTATTTCATCTAATGACGTCATAATAATTTAATTTTAACAGAAATATATTTTAATATTAAATAAATTAAAAAAATCATTTAATTTATGTTTTGTATATTTCTTGTGCAAAAAATTATACAAAAAGTATTACACTGAATAAAATAACGAAAAAGCCGTCATTTACGAAAAACGATTTTTTTTTTAATTTATTCTAATAAAATTGCATGTAAATGTAAAGTAAATTAAATCAAACAAATAATTTTTGACTAATATCTTCAAAACCAGTTTAAAGAAAATAAATTCTATTTTCTTAGTTTTTATATAATATATAAAATATTTTTTTACATTTATAACATTACTCGGTTAAAAACATTACTTCCTTGTACAAAGTAAAGAAAGTATTGTGATCGGGAAAAATTTCTGTTTACAGATTTTAACAGAAATATCCATTTTGACCAACTCTGAAACCATTTTGACTAGTTCGGCGTGACATCTGAACGTACGTATGTACCTCGCATAATTCAAAAAACGATTTGCCGTAGGATTTTGAAATTTTGGATTTAGGACTGTTGCAACATGTAGTTGTGCACGTTCCCTTTTGATTGCAATCGACTGAACCAAAAGTATAAAAAAACCCCTTTTTATAGGTTAAAAGTCTTAAAAAAAGACTTTTTTTAACTGCAGTAATAAGTCCTCATTGAGAGCTTTTCAACGATATATCATATAAGTAGTACTTATTTTCATTGGTTCCAAAGTTATAGCCAAATAAAAATTTAATTAACAAAATATTTGGATCTTACAAGAGAAAGGCACATCGGTTCAAATCCGCCTTCATTTCCTTTTATTTTTTAACTTTATTTTTTAAATACTAATAATTATTAACCTATGATTATAAAAAAAATTTACAATAACTAATAATTCAATAATAATAATAATATATATTTTTTTAAATATGAAAAAATATCAGAAGTTATTAACGAAATAAAATTTTATGTACTTTTCATTTAAAAAAAAAAAAGTGTATATCTAATTTCACAAGTGTACAAGGAAGTCATGCAGTGTCCACATCAGATTTGTATTATACAATATGTTGAAGTTATACGACATAACGTTTTTTTTTTTTATATATAATGAAACAAATGTATATAACGTACTATTTCTCCACTCAAAGGGATACATTAAGTTGTTGTTTTTTTACTATCAATCCTAATTTTTCATATGGTTGTGTTTGATTTAAAATAAGTTTGTTACAAGATGCATCTAAAATTCTAGGTTCCATTCTCTGAGAGTAATTATATTGACTAAATAGTGATAAATTTTAATCCTAAAAGTAATTTTAAATATTTTAGGCTTGGTATGTTGATGTGGATCAAAATATTCGAATAAAAGAAACCTCATTTTTCTTAATAAAACTGGTATAGAATATATTTTATTCGCAGGAATGGGTTATACGTTTTTCATGAGGGAAACATTATGTACACTAGTTGTTTGATTACGACTAGTTGTAAACAAACAAAATAGATGTTTTGAAAGACTTTAGAACAAGGAAATAAAACGAAATTGTCACGGCTGAAATTAGAGAACTTCCGAATTAGATACTACTAAATGTGAATTGTTTTTGTTTATCATGGTGTGAACGTAAAGAAAGTTTTTTTTTGTTTTTAAATTAAATAATAAAAATAAAACAAATAATACAAAGATGAATTAATAATTTTCAATAAATACCGGATATAATATAACTTTATCTATGTTTATTTACTAAAATAACATTACTCAAATGACGGATGTATCATATAATGGCATATATATATTTAGTTAAACACATAAATAAATAAAATGTGAGATTCAAATACTTCTTCCGGTAACTAAAAGTAGGTCAATAAATTTGATGTAAGAACTATAAAAGAATGCGGAGAGAATAAATTTCTATAAACGGAACATAATTTTATTTATTTTTTATTTTGACAACAAATTTTTATGTCAATGTATAAAATATATCTTTTTTTTTTAAAGATATTTTTCTAACTAAATGGTGTTCCATTAGTTTTTCGATCAAGTATCTTTAGATCAAGATTTAACAGACTGTAACAGATTGCATCATAATTATGTAAAAAATGTTTCTTGTAAAAAAGAACAAATAAAAAATCGCATTCCTTAAGGAAACCCCGTTTTATAGACTACATGCACATCAAAATATTATTATTATGATGATTTAAATTACCTTATTTAATGATTTTTATAATAATCATAAAAACCATTTATTTTCATTTATATATTTTCAATTCAACCAAAAAATTATATTTTACAAATTTTCATTTATTTCATATGAACAATATTCTACAAGGACGCTTTCCGAACTTATTTCCAAAAAAAAATTATAACACAAATTAAAAAAATAAACTTTTGTTCGTATCCGTTGACGGTTTTTAAAATCAAGAATTAATAAATATTAAAGTTTTTTATAATGACGGGGAGTCGGTTACGGTAGATATCATGTCCATGCGGCCGGCATATGGGGCAGTACAGGTGGTCACGGTAGCGGTGCCGCCCATCCTTGCGGAAAAAATTGTTGTCAGATGGGCGGATCCGTATTGGGTTGGTGGCCTGTATAATCACACGGCGCACCTTAGATGACCAACGTTTCCGGTGCTGGATTTCTGGCTATACGGCTCAATTTTGTTGCGGCCCGGACAGGACTGACCACTGCTGTATCTGTGGAAAGGCCGGTCACTTGCGGAAGGACTGCAAGCGGGAGGTTCGCTATTCCTTTTACAAGATGCATGAACATTCACCCGGGGTGGAGGTTGTAAGGCTTCACCCGTGTCATGAGTCGGCGGTGCCTGTCCAGGCGTGGGGTTTGCGGAGGACAGTCTCACCGGGTTTTTGAATACTAGATCGTGGATACCGGTGTTCTTTGGTGGTTGGGTTTCAATTAACCACACATCTCAGGAATGGTCGAACTGAGAATGTACAAGACTACAGTTCATTTACTCTCATACATGTCATCCTCATTCATCCTCTGAAGAATTATCTAAACGGTAGTTACCGGAGGCTCAACAGGAAAAAGAAAGAAAAGTCTCATCAGGGAGGGGTGGGAGGCTCCAGCGTCCCATCATCAACCAACGGGCGGGGACTCCCTTGCAGCACCTTTGGTGGGAAGGTAAGACTGATGGGAAATTCCTTTGGGGGTTCCTCATTAGAAGAGAGGCATAAAGACCGAAGTCCCGGTGAGGAACCCCTCTGGCTGCCTTATGTTGGTTCAAAGTGGACCATTGGTTGAACGTCTTGAAAAGAAAGAAAATATTTATTTTCCCTAATATTTATCGGGTATTCGATTTGTTCAGAATCAATAGTAAAAATAATAATAAAACAAAATCTTGAAATATAGTAATAGTAAATTAATGTCTGTAGTAAATCAAATTTTAAAATATAATAACATCAAACTAATATTTATCTTCATAAACAAAAGAATAAAACAACCTGATTACAGTAGTTTTCAAAGGAACTTACTTATAAAATCAAACATTAAAGCATAAATGTATAAAATAATTTATGATCATAAAAGGATTTCCTAGAATTCGCCATTCTGATTTATTATCTGTACAGAATTATTTACAGTGAAAATGATTAACTACAGCTCATAGATACAATTTCTGCTACTTATTTTATTTATTACAGAAAAATTGTTGGAATTTGTCAATGTCATGAATAATAAACTATATAAAGAATCTGCTAATAATAACTGAACAGTTGATTTTTTGTATAGTAATACAATTCCAATTAATGAAAATAATCAAATAAAACCGTAAGCAAATTTTTCTGTTGACAATTATTATAAAATAAAAAACTGGTACAATTAATGGAATGAAATTAGAGTATGAAAATCAACATCGACCATAATGTTTCACGTTGTGCACATTTTACTTTTACTAGAGAAAACCTCTCCAATCGTGTGTAAAGTAGTTAAACGAAATATTAATTTCTCACTATTTTATTATTTTACCACCAGAACAGACCAACCAACCCGCGGGTTGGTCGAGTGGTAAAACTCGTATTCGTAAATCAGCTGATTTTAAAGTCGAGAGTTCTCAGGTTCAAATTCTTAAAAAGGCAGTTGTTTTTATTCGGATTTGAATACTACATCGTGAAAAAAAGGTGTTCTTTGGTAGTTGGGTTTCAATTAACCACACACCTCAGGTACGGTTGACCTGAGTTTGCGCAAGGCTACACGTCATGAACAAGGATCGCTGCTGCCTACGGCCCCGAATAAAGAAAGCTGCTTAGAATATCTGGAAACTTCCGGATATTCATAAGAAGTAAATAATAATGTCAGAAAAACGAGTTGGGATCGTTTTTGTGCTTACAGCAAGGGTACAGCTAACTAATTTCAAACTTAACATATCAATTGTTCATATGTTCCATCATGGTTTGGCCATCCCAGCATCGCCAGTGTTTTCGGCGCGGAGCTGTACGCTATTAACAAGGCCTTAAATATACTTAGTCCAGTATTCCGACACGTCTGTTGAGATTCCATGAGTGTCTTGCAGGCGATTAGTGACATGTACTACTGACACCTTATTGTCTGTGATATACAATTTGTTATCTCTGAAATGACTCGGTGAGCTTCTGCTGGATCCCTTTTCAAATTGAAATTTCAGGCAATTAGCGCGCTGATAGTGTGGCGAAAAGGAAGGAAAAGAAGGATGTTTGCATCCTTCTTTCACCAATCGCGTTGTGTCGAGCAATCTATTCTGTTTTCTCAAGAGGGTGGTTCATGATAAGTGTCAAAGTGAATGGAATGCTACAATCAACAATTAACGTTTAGTTATGAACACTGTGTTACTCTGGAGCTCTTCATGCAGGAATAACCGGTCGTGCCGAAGTTATTATTTTCCGTTTGCGAATAGGGAACATTAAGCTCACTTATCTGATGACTCAGCCTGAAGCACCCGTTTGTGTTCGCTGTGACTGCGCTAACTAACAATACACCACCATCCTTGTGTATGCAGCTTTGTGTCGGAAATTTAAGATTTGGGGCTAACATCAAAAATATTTTAGGAAACATTAAGGCTATGTTATCAAAAGTTTTACTATTTCTTAAGGCCGTGCATCTGTATTTAAATATTTGACTTTACTATTATGACGTTTTTCATCCAATTTTATTGTTTTAAATAAGATTTTCAATAATGTTTTTTATTGTGGTTATATTTTGTTTAATATAACCACATATTTTGTTTTTGTATCAGTCCAATTTTTAAGTTATTTTTAATTGCTTACGTCAGTAATAATGCGCCCGTACGCTGATAATGACACTTCGTTGTGCGCCCAGGAAAAAAGGCACGGTTTTATTGATAATTCGAATTTTACTTAATCTTTTCATCAAGGATTTTATTGCGTTGCTTGCGTCTTTCCCCTTCTGCCAATGGACTACATAGCGCACTGTTACGTAATAATAATTCGCCATCTTAATTTTTTTTCATGATACCTAATAAAAGTACGGATTATATTAACGACTGCAATAAATAATATGATACATATTCAAGCGTGCAGTACTTAATACGAACTATTAAATATTTAGTAGTACAGGAAAATCTTTATTAAAGTACACTTCCCAAGTACGGGCCAGTTTAAAAAAACATAATTTTATTATCTGCAATCTATTGAAACTGAATTTCTTAAAAAAGTACACGAAATAGTAGATAGGTTAATCAACGGACAAGTGAAAAACAAAAAACAAAATTTAAGTGATATTTTTGAAAAGAATTTAACAGTATATTTTTGTACAACGTACTCTTATCAAATATTATATTTCGTGATTATATTTTACATTTTTTTTATTTCTGACATTATTATTTATACGGAGGAATTCTCCGTTTCTATGGAGGACGGAGGATGGCATGGTTTAATGTACGAATTATCAATTTGAACCACAGTAAATGTCAGATTATTTAGCAACATTTATAAGGAATATATACAAGAATTAAAGAAGATTTTATATAAAGTATAGAATAAAATATTTTACACTCGATATTAAAATGATTTTTAAAAATATCCTTTACTGCACGACGGTAGGCGGAGGTAGATTTCATCGGTGCTAAGTAGGAGGTAAAAAAGATTTCCACCTTAAAGTTAAGAAAAACTTCAAATTTACTGAGTATAAATTTACTCAGTGGTTGCATCTTAAAAAAGTTCCACATGTTTAGCATTCAATAAGCCCTAACTTCTTACAATTCCAGCAAAATTTTGGTCATCCCTTGCCCTAAGGGTTGATCATATAAAAAATTGTTGAAGACAAAAGTTTTAGGTAATGTTTCGAAGATTTAAACGACCACTTTAAACCGATTCGATACTGTGCCTATTATTTAGTAACATAGGTATGATTCTTTTTTGTCTTCACCATTTTTTCCACCCCGTGGGCCAATGGTTGGTGATATAAAAAAAAATTTAGTTAGATAAGTTTTAGGACCTTATTTAGAAACTTTAAACGAATTCGATATATTACGTAATAAGAAAGTTATAGCGAATTTTTTTATGGTGTTTTTGTTTTGGTCATCCCTTGCTGTAAGGGTTGGTAGTATCAAAAATTGTTTCAGACAAACGTTTTAGTTAATGTTTAGAGGACTATCGACACTTTAAACCAATTCAATACTGTGTCTATAAATGGAGGTATGTTTTTTTTCTCTTCGAAACACCATTTCTTCCACCCCCTGGGCCAATGGTTGGTGATATCAAAAAGCTTTACTGAGATAAGTTTTAGGCCCTTATCTAAAGAATAGTAGGAACTTTAAACAAATACGAAATTTTACCTATTAAGAAAGTTTTGTGATTGTTTTTTCGAAAAAAGCTCCCCCATTTCCATCCCCATGGTCCGATTTCGGCCGTTAAAAAACTCAACTGAGATTTTGGAACGAGTTATTTGAAAGTGATTGGCGCAAAATTACGGCAGTTATCGAGTCCACAAGAAAGTGAAATATATCTACATATTTATCGACATATGTTATATATATATAAATATGTAGATATATCTTCCCGTTATGTCGATGTTTTGACATATGAAGATATGTCGAAATTTTGCGGAAGTCAAATCATGGTACCCATTACAATAGGTAGCTTTCTTATGAATATACCTAAAAAGTAGTATTTCTTAAAGGAAACATTATTTTTGGTGTAAATACAGTATATGATGATAATGTAAATTACTAGGTTAACTAATAGTCTAAGTTACAACGTAGAAGCAAACAAGTTCGTTGTGGAATTGGTTGGCTTGGCATTTCTCCCGCCACCACCCCATTCGGTCGCCCTAAAGCATAAGACCTAATATCTGTGTATCAAACGGATACTGAGCCTCGAAACAGTTTAGCGACCAGATTCCTAAATACAGCGTGAGCGGACTAAGCGTGGTGCCATACACCACCGGCTTACGTGTCCCAACCGTTCACTTGTCATATATTTATTAAAATAGGTAGGCGCTAAAAATATATATGACATCCAAAAATTAAAATTTACTTTGTCTAGACAGCAATTCGCTGCCACACCTAGGTCGCTGAATGTCAGCAAGTACCTGTCCACCATATTAAAGCGCTTGGAGCCTTAATTTGCTGGAAGTTCGTTATGGAGATCCAAGTTCGGAAGAAAGTGGAGATAGAGTTTTACATCCGGTACTTTTTCATATCCCGTAACTACCCAGTTACAAATTGCATCGTTTAGTATACGATGTGGTCATTTTTGTAGATCTCCATTACCATAAGTTGACCTGCAAACTTTACATTACTACTTTAATAATTCTTTTTTTAAGTGACAGATATAAAATTTAAATTTTATTTAATTTTTTTAATAAACACATTTCCATCATGGTTACCAATTTTTTCAGCAAAATAGTGAAAATTGAAGCAAGGAGTTTCAGATAAGTAGAAAATCCATTATAATAAAATGTTAAATATAAATTTTATTAAGTATTTATTTTAATTTCAGTTTTATTTTTATTCATTTTTTCTAGTTTTTGTCGTATTTAAATGCCCTAACTGAATGATGGACACATTAAGTTAGGGCATTTAAATACGACAAAAACTAGAAAAGTTCTTTTATTTCAACGTAAAGTTACTAATCTAAAGTATCATAAATTCTGAAAGTAAAAGTTTTGCAATAATATAACTTATTTTAAAATAATTGGTTATTAATTTTATTAGGATTTATTATTCAGTTCAATTTTATTTAAAATTTAAAAGAATTATACTTGACCATCTCTCTCTCTCTCTCTCTCTCTCTGTTTCTTTCTTCCTGCTGACTAGACAGTAATTCCATATTAGTTTTCCTGTATGTGGTACGAGATTTAATTTTATGTAACTGTAATTTGTTTAATGCAACTTCATTATTTTTTATTCCAGTTCATTTATTAAAAAAAGTTAACCTGGTGATAAATTCTTGCAAATATATTTTTATCTTCGGAAAGGCAATTTTATTAGTTTACTTTAATTTATATATCCTTACTTTTTTTGAAAGAACTCTTCTCTTTAATTTCATCATTTGTAACGTCTGTTAACCAACAAAATCTTTTAAGATAGTTGGATGAATTCAATTTTTTTCGTTTTTGAACTTTTTTAGAATTTCCAAAACTTTTCAAAACTTTTTTAAAAGTTCAAAATAGTAATAAAATAATAAAAAGTTTAGTATTTAAAATAATAAATAAAACTAGCTATTTAAAAAAAAATAAAATGTGACGATGATGATAATAGGACTAATTTATAAATTTAAATAAAAATGTACACGATTAAGTAATAAATTATTCGATAATGAATTAATTTCAATTTTAAATAATGACGAACCTTTACCTTTAACAAATTTTCCTTTTTTTTGTAGCGGCGAGTCCACTGTAATTAGAAACACTTGATCAGTGTATCCACTACATACAGTGAAATAACTGTTTCCGTATTCAATATATTAATCAAACAATTGTTGGCGACCTGAATCCTCTACGGTGAGACAGAGTTCCGCCTCACAGTTTGGAGGCGTTGTCTCGCTCATAACAAAATAATATATCTATATACTAGCTGATATTCCACTAGAACAACAATAAATGAATGTTTAACCATATTGTAGTGTACGTCGCATTACGATTAAGCTGATTTATTGTACTCTCTCATTTTCTTTCTTTTTCTGTTTAGCCTCCGGAACAATCATAAGGTACAACTTAGGATGAATGTATATGAAGTGTAGTCTTGTACAGTCTCAGGTCGACTATTTCTGAGATATGTGGCTAATTGAACCCCAATCACCAAAGAATACCGGTATACACGATCTAGTATTCAGATCTGTAAGCCACCGGATTGGTCTAGTGGTGAACGCGTCTTCCCACATCAGCTGATTTGGAAGTCGAGAGTTCAGCGTTCAAGTCCTAGTAAAGGCAGTTACTTTTATACGGATTTGAATACTAGATCGTGGATATCGTTGGTCTTTGATGGTTGGGTTTCAATTAACCACACATCTCAGGAATGGTCGAACTGAGACTGAACAAGACTACTTTATTTACACTCATACATGTCATCGTCATACATCCTGTGAAATAATAATTGAACGGTAATTCCCGAGTCTAAACAGGAAAAGAGTATTCAGATACCCAGCCAAATATTAATTTGACAATTTCATTTATTTTTAGAACGTAATAGTATGAAATAGTTAACATTGCGATATAAATCAAAATTTGTTTCACATATAACTCTTTTTCGTATGACCATTCTAAACTGTAGATTCATTCAAACAGTGGACATATTTACTCGCTCCTATAATGTATATTGTTTAAAAGTATTACTATATTTAATGTATAAAATCTTTACACACTTATGGTAAGATATTCACATGAGTGTACTTCTGTCTTATTAGCATCAAATGTTTTATCAACAACAAAACATTTCTAGATATATATTATTACATCCAATTTTTTTAATTTCAACAGAATTTATAAGTTAGATTCTCTCAGTATAAATTAAAAACTAAGTTTATTGTCTTGTTTAAAATTGCAAAATAGTAATAATAATAATAACCACAAAAAGTGAAGTGATCCGAAAAAAATTACTTTAGAATATTATCTGGAGAGTTGAAGGTTGTTTTTATTCTTAGCCAAGATTATTACTTTAGATTATATTATGTGGTTTAGTTTCGTTACAGAAAATGATGTGGCATCCCACTAGATTACAATAGTAATTGAATTTATAATTTAGTAATTCTGCAGGAGTATGATATTTCTAGTTATAAAAATCCATAGTAAATAGATAAATTAAATAATAACAGAAATTACAATGCTTAAATTTAATTAGAATAAGTGATTGGAAAAGAAATTATTTTTAAATTTCAAAAAATAAAAAAAATAATAAAAATAAAATTTAATGGATTATAATTAAATGTTTTTTTTTGTTTTTTTGTTAATTCTTAAAAAAAACTTAATATAATTTTTCACATTATTTATATTTTTACTTATTAGTTTCTAATGATTAATTGCTAGAAATAAATATTTTATATACAAATAATTCATTTTCTATTACAGACATTTAAGTCAGGGTCTTTTATTCCTGGATGTAATAAATCAATAGGAATATTTTTAATAAAAGTGATTATAAATTATTACTTAATATAAGTATCTATCATTCATCTAAATCAAGCAAAATCATTTAATAATAAACTTAAAAATAATTTATTTTTTCGTAATAAGAACTTCATAAAAAATAATAATATTCTTAATATAATTCATTGTCTTAAAAAAGATGAATACCTTTAATATTTGATTGACATATCAATGTCAGTAACTGAACACTAATAAAAACCTTTATTTTATCTTTATTAATTATTAAATTCGTAATTTATGAAAAATATACGATAGAATAATATTTGTAATGCGCAAAAATCGCTTTTAATTAGTAAGGTCCTTAAAAAGTAGGAATAATTCATTTTTAAGATCTCGTGACGGACTAATTAAAAATATCAATCTGTTGTGCAATTTACAGTCTTCAGGATTATGTAAAGGATATTTTTTTTAAAATGGTTAATTATTTTAATCCTTTAAAATGGTTAATTCCGAATAAAATGAACTCCCGACCGGTGTAATTTTTTAAAATTATTTTTATTCTTTTATTATTAATATTAATGATAATTCTGTAGACACATTTAAATCTTTATTTTCAGAAGAGTGGTATTTTGAAAAGTTGTTAGGATAAGAAATAAGGAACAGTAAATAGAATGTTTAACTTCATGAGACATCTGCGATCCGATACTCTTATTTGGTGTCCTCATTTTGTCTGACAGTCTAAAATTACGGTAGCTACAACAGTTTTTTTATTTCGTGTGTAAATATTAATAGTGATTTTAGCTAACAGATCCTATCGTTTAGCCTCTCATGACGTGTTTTACCAGGATTTGCTCACCTGATCTGAAAACTCTCCCATGTAACATACTCATGATGACAGGTCAGCAGATTTGATGGTTTTTGCCTAGGTAGGATGCGGGTGGTTGGAGTACGATTTGAGCTTTTGTCTGCAGAGGATGTCTTTTTTTTCGGGATTAAATATAAATACTACGAATAATAACCGATAAGTGGCTGAAAAATTATAACTAACAGATATGCCCGCGTACGAAAAATTAATCATATACATGGTTCGTCAATTACTTAAAGGGAGAGAGCGTTAATAAAAATCATACTTCAGCTTATGTACCACAGAAAGGGGGGTTAAAATAATTCTTAAATAAGATATCTGGTAGAAAATTATAATTTAACCACTTTTTTTTTTGATGGGGGAGGAGAAAATACTAAATTAAAGTAAAACGATTTACGCAATTTTTTTTATAAGTCTAATTTTAACGCACGATAAAAAAATTAAATATCTTAAAACATCAAAAACTTATAAGTTTGTTTAAAAATAAATTTTATCTTACCTAAAAAAAGTGAATTACGCATTTTATTTCTAACAGGGACGTATAACTTTGAATATCACGGTGAAGAAAACTAAAATCAAATCTTTCTCTAATTAAATTTTAATTAAGAAACAAATGATAGAACGAGGCAATTTTTTTTATTAAAAATGATCTTTGATGTTTAAATTCGTAGCGTATTTTAATTTTTAATAGTGAATTTAGTTTTATCGATTTTAACAACACGAAAAACGATATTTTGTTTTACATTAAATAAGTATTTTTCTGGCAAACGTAATAATGTACTATTTCTAAATAAAACTCGAATTTTTCTAACTATTATTTTTTGTTCAACGTTTCTTCACCATTTTTTTTTTAAATTAAATTCTCTACAAATTTTATGTGTTTTATGTTTATTACACATTTAATAAAGTTACTGTACGACAAAAATTAAAAACAAGGTTTTTTTACCCTAATTTAATGTTTTTCACCTCAGATTTCTCAAAATTTATTGCAGATACAATTCCGAGACCTATTTAATTTATTTTTCAGGTCAAAAGCCATAGGAAATCACTAATTTTGCTCCTTAATTAACGTCCTAAAAATTTTAGTACGACCTCATTTCACCGAAGAAGCCGTAAATTGCAAAAAACGTTTTTTTATAATATATATACTCGTATATATGAAGTTTTTCCATACCACTAACTTTCATAAGTAGAATAGGTTATGAATATCCCAGGAGAATTTCGAAATACATTTTGTATGTCCCTTATATTTTGATTGTTTATTTTAGATTACCTTTTAAGGATTGGTTTTTGCACTCATTTTGGCTATTTATCTGTTTTGACCGAGTCCATTTGTTGATTCTTTGTGTTATAAACATTAATCATTTTATTCATTTCACCAAAAACATAGATCGTTATTTCCATTAAAGTACTCTGGGATATTTATTCGTTGTGTACGGGTGATATTCTATGTGTGGATCATTTATTATATCATATAACACACAAAAACAGAAAATTACCTGAAATTTTAATCAGCACATACTTAAAAAAATAATAATTTTTTATTCATTAAGTAACAACACACGATTACAGTTAATGTAGGTTTTTGGATGAGCAATTAACTTTTTAGCGTACAAAAATAGTCAAGTCTATCAGGGATTTGAGATCGGAACTTTCAAAATGAAAGGTGTAGAGCTACCAATTCAGCTCTTATATTCTAAACACCAATAATGTGATCTGCACAAAAGTTTAAATATAAAAAGATACTATTAAAAAACAAATTATTTATGTAAATTACAAATAATTTTATATGTAAACACTAAGCATAATTTTTTTCTGTTAAGTTCAATTACATAAATTAAAATATTCTTTAAAATTTGTTTCCTAGTACCAGCTGTCACAAACGTAATGACCCCGACGGGGAGTCTTATTCTTTAAGACTTTGGGGGTTGGCGTCCCCACGGGCCTAGCCTCTGCAGCTATTCTTCCCACTATACAGTGAGCTGCAGAACACTTTACATTATACACATATACTAGACCAAGAACACTACATAAATTACAACATACACACTTACACAATTACACAACAACATCCTACACTGATATTTCTTACATTAACACTCGGTCCCCGACGGGGAGTCTTATTCTTTAAGACTTTGGGGGTTGGCGTCCCCACGGGCCTAGCCTCCGCAGCTTTTCTTCCCACTATACAATGAGCTGCGGAACACTTTACATTTTACACATATACTACACCAAGAACACTACATAAATTACAACATACACACATACACAATTACACAACAACCTACACTGATATTTCTTCCATTTACACTCGGTGGTGTTGCGACATCTTACGAAACGCAACCGTAACCCAAGGTGGGAACAAATCGTGCCGATGGGTGAATGGCTCTACGTAGTGAGTCTCGAACGATGTCCTCTGGGCACCAGGGCGAACCCAGTTGTATTTAGCTCTAGCTCCAGTACGCGTGCGCTCTGCTGGAGTGGTCCATTTTTCGCCGGTACTCGTGGGACCAAAATTTCAGTTCCAATAATAAATACTATGATGGTTGGTGGTCCATCTGAAAAAACCACCAATTTAAGTCTTGCGAAGAGACCTCGATCAGCTTCGTCTGACGAGGATAAAAGTCCTACTGAACAGAATTTCTTAAAATCAAAATATAAAAATATCAGATTCATTGTACTCAGAAATAGTCAGGAAGGTGGCACCCTTCAAAAGGTTTCACCTTTCTTAATTAACAAAACCATAACAGGTGTAAGTGGCTCCCCTAAGAATATCAGGAAATTACGTGACGGATCGATTCTGGTTGAAACATTCAACGATGAACAGAGTCGATCTATCTTACGGCTCCGTAATATGGGTGGCATAAATATAAGTACAGAATGCCACAAAACGTTAAATACGAGCCGGGGTGTAATCTTTTGTAGAGACCTTCTAGATATAGATATCTCTGAAATAGTTGATGAGCTTTGCCACCAAGATGTTGTTGAAGTAAAACGTATAATGAAACGGCAGAACGGAACAGAAGAACCGACACCGTCTCTTATATTAACATTCAATCTCCCTGTTCCACCAGAGAAGATTAAAGTGGGTTACCTCTCGGTTCGGGTACGACCATTCATACCCAACCCACGGCGATGTTTTAGATGCCAAGGTTTTGGTCATACCACAACATCTTGTACAAAAACAGAGATCTGTGCTCGATGTTCTAAAGAAGGTCACAATGACACTAACTGCGAAGAAAGTGAAAAATGCGCAAACTGCAGTGGTCCACACACAGCCCGCTCCCGAGATTGCCCAACTTTTAAAGAAGAAAAGGCAATTCTCAAAATCTGTACGGAGCAAAAACTATCTTTTCCGGCTGCACGTAGAGAATATAAAAAGATAAACAACTCACGGAACCTGGTTAAACCAGACGTATCTTTTGCCACCGCTACAACTAAACAAATTCCTATAAATGCTAATAATCAGCAGTGTGGATCCTGCAATGAGCTTAAAAAACTTGTTCAGATGCTATCTGATCAAGTAGCTTCACTTACAGCCACTATCTCAGAGCTGACAAAAATGAATAAAAAGTCCTCCGTCGCAGCTAGTGAATCAAACAGTAGGATACATACGAAAGTTCCTATTCCCAAAGCCGTACCGCCACGAATAGCGACTATCACAGCTGGCAGTAAGCCACCTAATAAGCTCCCCATAAAGGGAACCCACATAACTATCTCTTCTGGGATGTCAACTACAGCATCCCAGTCAAATAAATCTCCTCCACCATCACCTCATATACTGGAGGATATGATTGAAGAACCACCCGACCCTAGGGCATCGGAGTTCTTTAAAATAAAAAATACAAAAAAGAAAAACCGAATCACGTACAACTAATATTTATATAGTTTCTGAAATTTATTTTTTTATTTGTTTTTTTACACTTATGAACATTATTCAGTGGAATGTTAGAGGTATTCGGTCCCGCATTGAAGATATCAGAGTACTAGCGCACACACATGATCCAGTAATCATGTGTTTCCAAGAAACTCACCTTCTACAACATGACCGAATTACACTTAGAGGATACTTCTGCGAGAGATACGACTGCCTGGTAGACAGTAGGGAGAGTGGTGGAGTAGCGATTTTCATGAAGAATGGGGTGTCAGCTAAAAGAATTCAACTAACCACTGTCATTCCTGCTATTGCAGTAAAGGTCTCTATTCCCTTCAAACTGCATATCTGCAATCTGTATCTCTCACCGAACACTGAGTTCAGTGCTTTAGATGTCTCAAATCTCCTCACACAAATACCATCTCCATCGTTAATAGTAGGAGACTTTAATGCCCATCATATTTCCTGGGGCTCAACCTTCTGCTCCACTCGAGGAAATACGATAAATAAATTGAGACAAGATTTTGACCTTTGCCTACTGAATAATGGATCACATACATTCATGTCCTTATCAACTGGTACTGTATCTAACCTGGATCTTTCCATATGCTCACCGAATGTACTCCCTCATTTTAATTGGTCGATTTGTGATGACTTTCACGGCAGTTATCATAGACCAATTATTATTAGTTTCGGTGTAGACTGCGAGATTAAAAGAAGGCCACGGAGATGGATTGTTGAAAAGGCAGATTGGAACGGATACTGTAAAGCATTCCAATCTCAGTATGACGATGGAGCGAACATCCTCGACCAATATTCTTCTTTTACGTCCATGATACTTAAGAATGCCAACAGATATATCCCACAAACATCGGGTAATCCTAGACGTCCTTTCGTCCCATGGTGGAACGATGAATGCAAAAATGCTATTAAGAATCGACGGCAGGCACTACGTAAATTTAATCGTAGGCCTACAACGGAACATCTAAATTTATACCGCAAGGCTAGAGCGGTGTGCCGTCGAGTATTCTTGGACGCTAAGAGGAATTCATGGACGAAATACGTGAGCACTATCTCACGCACTACCTCCACGTCTACTGTATGGAAGAAAATTCGTGCAATCTTCGGATCACCAAAACAATCTATTCTTGGTCTTATTGATGAAGGAGAACTCCTTTCATCATCATCGGAAGTGGCAAATAGTCTGGCAAAATCTTTCCGCTCGGTGTCTCTCACCTCATCATATAATTACGATTTTCAACGGTACAAAATACAAATGGAGGTGTTGTCGTTAAACATTGGTGATTCGGTTGGTGAATTAAACACTCCATTCGTATTTAAAGAATTGTTACATGCACTTAAAAATTCACGGGACACTTCCCCTGGACCGGACAACATTCGCCTTTCCATGCTTTCACACCTTCCTAATTCGGCACTACAACAACTTTTGAATATTTTCAACGGTTTATTCTCCGAACAAGTCTTCCCACCCGGCTGGTCAGAAGCATTTATTATACCAGTACCAAAACCTGGTAAAGACCAGACGAACCCCTCAAGCTATCGCCCTATTTCATTAACAAGCGTTTTGTGTAAAATAATGGAGAGAATGGTAAACCGCAGACTTACATGGTACTTGGAGAAACATGGCTTTCTATCTCCAGAACAGTGTGGTTTTTGACAAGGACGATCTTCCATTGACCATTTAGTGTCACTAGAAACAGCCATACAAAACGCTTTCCTCAATCGGCAACACCTCGTCGCTATCTTCTTTGATATAAAAAAGGCGTATGACACAGCCTGGCGACGTGGTATTCTTAACACTCTCAAAAAATGGGGAATCAAGGGCAATATGCTTGCTTTTATCCGGGGATTCTTAAATCACCGAACGGCTCGTGTTCGTGTGGATGATTCGCTCTCAGATAGTGTCATCTTAGAGAATGGAGTGCCCCAAGGTAGTGTATTAAGTGCCACCTTATTTTCTGTAGCCATAAATGATATTACCAAATGTGTTCAGGCTCCTGTCTCATGCTCTCTATTTGCTGACGACTTTGCTATCTACATTGCAAGCCGTTCGGCACCTACAGCAGAGAGACTACTGCAGAATACTATACATCACCTTGAAGCTTGGTCCAGGATTACTGGTTTCACATTTTCACCCGAAAAAACAAAATGTGTAGTTTTTTCTCGGCTACGAAACCCTTCTATTCCGCAAATTTTTCTGAACGGTGAGACTATTACTATCTCTACTTACGTTAAGTTTTTAGGTTTAATTTTTGATAGCCGTCTTACTTGGGTCAAACACTTAAAAGAATTGAAAACAAAATGTTCCAAAATTCTAGATATGATGCGAGTCCTTACTAACACTAACTGGGGAGCCGATAGATCATGTATGATACGTTTTTACTATTCCTTTGTTCGCTCCCGTTTAGATTACGGTTGTGTGGCCTACTCATCAGCTCGTCAAACCGTGCTTAAAATGCTGGATAGTGTACATCATGCTTTCCTTCGGCTTGCCACAGGCGCGTTTAGATCTAGTCCTATTGCAAGCTTACTGGTAGACTGTGGTGAACCATCACTTTGGGATAGACGAGACCAGCTTTTATTATCGTATTTTGCTCGTCTCAGAGGACAACCAAATCACCCGGCTCTTGAGTCTGTCTTTAGAAATCCTAATCTAGGAAAGTATGAGGACCATCCACGTCGTACTGCACCGGTAGGTATCCATACCTGGCGTCTGCTGCAGCATATAAATGTTGACAAACCGTCATTCTTTCCTATATATCCTTGCTCATATCCTCCGTGGAGAATAAACCTTATAAATTTTAATTTTGACCTTACCACATGCAATAAACAATCAACACCATCTATTGTCTTTCAGCAAATGTTTCAGTGTGTTCTCTCCAAGATGCAACCAGACGCGGTTGTATACACTGATGGATCGAAACAAAATGATACAGTTGGGTGTGCATTTGTTGTTAATGAGAGAACTTATATGTTTGGTCTCCCCAGTATTACGAGTGTGTTTACCGCTGAACTATATGCTATAAATAAGGCTCTAAACATCATTAACCCTAAATATAGAAAAATTCTTATTTGCAGTGACTCGTGTAGTGCTCTCCAAGCCTTAAAGAACTTTTATTCCAAACATCCTATCGTCATTGAAATTTACACGCAATCGCTGAGTTGAATAATCGCAACACAGAATTAAGTTTTTGCTGGGTCCCTAGCCACGTAGGGATTCCAGGTAATGAACATGCAGATTCCGCTGCCAAAGAAGCATGTACCCAGCCTCCTTTCACCACCCGAGTCGCTACTTCTGATTTCATTAACTATGTAAAACAATTATTAAGAACAAGGTGGCAAGGTGATTGGACAGCTACTGTTGATAATAAACTCCGTCAGATTAAAGATTCTGTGTTACCATGGAACTCCTCATACAGAAAACCCCGGCGTGAGGAAGTAGTTCTCTGTCGATTGCGGATAGGACACACGAGAGTCACACACGAGTACCTGTTTACAAGAGGACAACCACCTCTATGCACAAGATGCAACTGCCGCGTAACTGTGCGCCACATACTCGTGGACTGCATATGTTATGCGGCATTGCGTCGTAAATTTAAAATTCCTAGTAACATCCGTGGTATCTTGCGTGACGATAAGGAGGTTTTAAACCGGATGTTTATATTTTTACGTAGTATAGGGTTAATGCAAAAAATTTAATAAGTATGTATTCTTTCATAATTGTATGTATTGTCCTATGTATTGTTTTTGTTATCCGAGTAGGGAGCCTTTTACACTCCCTATCGGATTTTTTTTGTTTTTTTTTGTTCGTTTTTTAAATTCGTCTGTGATATTAGTTGTAAGATTTTTGTGATATTAGTTTTAAGTTTTATCTCCTTTTTTAGTTTTAAGTTTTATTTATTTTTAATGTGATAGATTTTAACATAGTTTTAAGTTTTATTTATTTTTAATGTGATAGTTTTTAACATAGCTTTAAGTTTTATTTATTTTTAATGTGATAGTTTTTAACAGAGTTTTAAGTTACATATTAGTGTTTTTGTTATCCGAGAATGGGCCTTTTACACCCATTCCGGATTTTGTTTCTGTGATAGTAGTTTTAAGTTTTAATTTTATCTAAAAACCTAAAATTATTTTTATTTATTTATTTATTTATCTATTTATTTATTTTCCGGGCGATGATAACGTTCAACCGTTTTTCGCCCTTAAAAAAAAAAAAAAAAAAAAAAAAAAAAACAAACGTAATGATATTACGGTTGATGACGTATTTACTTGTTTGGAAACGTTCTATTCCCCAAAACTTTACCAGTAAGCATTTACTATTTTTATTTAGTATTTTTTCCATTACTAATTATCGACTGTACAATTTATATACCGTACAGAGGTTTTAGAGAACAGTTATAAATAAAAAATTCCTTCTTAAGGAAAAAAAACCACTGCACGTTAAATAACAATCGTTTTATTTATAGAACAATAAACATCTAATTTATCAGGTTTAATAGATCTCTTTAAAACTATATATATATATATATATATCCAAGTAAAAGGGAAAGGAAATATTTTTAAAATCCACACCAGTTTAATTCGTCGGTAATAATCAGATTTCTTCTCATACTAAAATCCCTATATAATTATTGAGATTTCTTAGCTAAATGACCTTTTACCGTTTCACTTGTAACGGTCAAGGGGGATTCAGACCACACGTTACCCCTACCATATTTTTTTTTTTAATACTGTATATGTTGAAGGAGGAACAAAGTTCAACGTGACTGCAAGAAAAGTCAAGGCTACGTAAGGCACAGATGAAGGAAGGCGCATACTAGTAGACCGTCAGTAGTCGTCCGTAAGAATAACAAAGTAATTAATGAATGTAATAATTATAATACAAATAATAACAATAATAAAATCGTGGCTTTCATTTCAGCATAAAATAATGAAGGAGCAGGAAATTATTATAAACATCAATAATTCATTATTACAATTAATTTGTTCGTGTATCAACAAATGAAATAAAAAAGAGAAAGTTGAATATATCATAAAATTACCATATTATGAGAAGAAAAATCTAACAATATTTAACATATCTGTGTAAACCTATATTATAACACAACACAAATTACATACATACTAAAAATATGCATATATGTAATATTAGAAAGCGTTCGGAAATTCGCTATGCAGTATACTTTAGAATTATGTGATGCATTCTGTTCCTTCAGCGTTACGATTGTTGCCCAGTGAGTTGTTGGGCGTTGTTCAATAATAAATCAAGACGTTAGTTGAGTTGAGATTGATCGTGCTTCGTTTCGTTTCGTGTTGTTTCGTTTATCGGAATCAATAGTTGCGAGAAACGTAATAGTTCTTTCGGTAGAGGAACGCATTTTTCTCGAAGGTGATTATAAAGATTTGGTGAAACACAATTTTTTTGGAAAGTTACAAAATAACCCAAAATACCGCAATCTTATCAAAACTCAAAACATTTCGGGCAACAAGCTCTGTTGAAGACGCTGACTGAAGTGGAAGACTACCTAATCTAAACGAACAGAAGTTGCTTGGTATTTCGGATACTATATCTGAAAGTCCATCAAAGTCAATGAGTAAGTTAGCACAGCAGTAAGATATAGGAACTGCTACCGCAGATAAAGCTGTGATATTTTAGGAAATGTCTTGGGTGAATGAATCATTCCAGGGTTTTATGATCTGCACGATCGCCCGATCTGATTCCCCAGATTACATTTTATAGGGGACAAAAAAACAAGCAGTATATCACAACAAACCGCGCATGACTGACGAACTAAAAACCTCAATAATGGCATACGTACGAGATATTCCAGTACATCAACTGATTTACTTGAATACTGATTTGGTTTGAGGGATGGCACAAAGAAAAGACCGAATCCCGGCCTACTGGGTAAGCGACCCCCGCAGGGCACGGCATCGCCGCATCCTGTGAGGGTTTAGAGGTAAGGCAACCACTGAGGATGCGCAATGCGTAACTGCTGGACCATCCTCAGTGGTCTTGGGGGAAAAAGAAAAAAAAACCCTATAAGTGTTTCCTTTATTCTGTTCACTGCCTATACAAATGAATATCATTACTTTCATAGAAAGTAATGCTGATCGTTGCTTGTACTCCGGTTCTTCAGATTCATCACAGTTTTAAGAATGACTAAGATGATATGAAGAATATTTAATATTTAATTAATACTTTAAAATAAAATCAATTTTGAGTAACTTAGGCTTATATATTAAATTACCCAACTGAGAAAACATATACGTATAATATTAATTTTTTCTCTACAGGTATGGTTTAAGGCGAAAATTATTTAAATAGAATTAACAATAGAACTGATTCAGCAAGGACTCGAAACACATAAAAAATACAATAGCGAACATAAAATTCGATACAATTAAAAAGTAATCCTTTAGTTAGCCTACATTGAACGTACTCGTATTAATTTAAAAACGTATACCAATATTTCAATAAATGATTTATCTACAATCATACACTATGAAAATTAATGTTACGTGAAAAGTTGTTCTTGAAGATAATCACTTCAAAATCTTCAAACCATGGTGATTCTCCGATGAAATAAAACTTCCTTATATCGTGTGGAAGAATTTTATCTCGTAGATATTATCTAGTAATTTTATATCGTAGATATGATGGCAGATAAACGCGTATCTTGTAGTTTATAATTTACATAAACAGTGAATTTTAATATGGTTGAACTGAATACAGTTATTCCCATTTTATTACAATACGTCTTAATCATTACACAATTTTTTTTCGGTTAAAAAAAACAACATCCAAATTTGGTATTTTATGATATTTTTAAATGTTAACTAATGTAAGATGTTTACTATAAAGAATAAATAAAAGCAAAACAAATCTTTAATTAACATTGTGTCATTTAAAATAATAGATGACACAATCGTATAAAAAAATACACATATGTCTTTTAAATCATTTGTTGTAATAAAATGCAACTACTTCCTGATTAGGCAAGCGATTTGAGGTGAAGGTCATAAATACTGTAGAAATTTAAATTACGCAATATATCCATTTATTGTGAACTAATTAGTAAATAATAAGTTTATAATTAAGAATAATTATTTCAGGTCTATTTTAATTTGCCCATTCCATACAATCACCAGGTGTAAGCCGAATAGGCTGTGTTTTTATATAACACTGTTGTAATTATTTCCTGTTTTAGATAATATACTTAATTTATATAAGAAAAGGTAAACATAAATTAATTACTCTACTTTAAACAGTTCATTATAAACATATTTTTCCTGACTTCGTAAGATTTCAGCACAAAGAGCTTTCTTAACTAAGTATACAAGGAAAATCAGAATAGAATGAATTAAGAAAAAAATCCCAGGGTGTTCTGGTAGAAGTCGGCAAAACTTAAGGATTGATTAAGGACATCAAATTAAAAAAAAATTTCATGTGCACAAATGTTCTATTCAGCTCTATTATCCCGATGTCTGGTATTTTGCATGTAGTAAAAATTAACATCTAAGAATGAACTGAAATATTTTAATGAAATTTGGTGTACATTTTTTTTTGTCTTCAGTGATTTGACTGGTTTGATGCAGCTCTCCAAGATTCCCTATCTAGTGCTAGTCGTTTCATTTCGGTGTCCCCTACATCCTACATTCCTAACAATTTGTTTTACATATTCCAAACGTTGCCTGCCTGCACAATGTTTTCCTTCTACCTCCAATATCAAAGCGACTATTCCAGGATGCCTTAAGTGGCCTATAACTCTGTCCCTTCTTTTAACTATATTTTTCCAAATGCTTCTTTCTTCATTGATTTGCCGCAACACCTCTTCATTTGTCACTTTATACACCCATTTGATTTTTAACATTCTCCTATAGCACCACATTTCAAAAGCTTCTAATCTTTTCTATCTCAGGTACGCCGATCGTCCAAGTTACACTTCCTATAAAGCTACGCTCCAAACATATACTGTCTAAAATCTTTTCCTGACCTTTAAATTAATTTTTGATGTAAAAAAATTATATTTCTGACTGAAGGCTCGTTTCGCCTGTGCTATTCGGCATTTTATAACGCTCCTGCTTCATCCATCTTTAGTAATGCCACTTCCCAAATAACAAAATTCCTTAACCTCCATAATCTTTTCTCCTCCTATTTTCACATTAAGTGGTCTATCTTTGTTATTTCTACTACATTTCGTTACTTTCGATTTGTTCTTGTTTATTTTCATGCCGTAGTTCTTGCGTAGGACTTCATCCATACCGTTGATTGTTACTTCTAAATCTTTTTTTTTGGTGTACTAATACCCAACAACGTATTTTGCAAAATAAATAAATTTGATAATTTTACCTTTGACAATTCAAAAATGATGTCCTTTCAAATGTTTTAATCATTATTAAAAAATCCGTAAATATATTTTTTTTATCGCATAATATTTCTTTTATAAATAAATGACGCTTCATTTTTTCAAATTGATAAATAAATAGTTGAGATATGGCTGAAACTGTAAAAACTGGATAGAAAAAACTAAGCAGTCTGGAACTTTTATACCTATTTTCACTTATTTATAATTGGAATTCTTATTAACTATTTCTAATTTAATTAGTAAACAAAGGTTCTTTAACATAAATGAAAGACACATAATGACGGACAGGGGAAAAAAAACTAGACTAGACATTTACCCACATGAAATTACTATTTTTTTTTCCTAAATAAAATTTTTCTAAATAAATAAAATTTGTTGATCTCCGTAGCAAGTTGGAAGCATTTCTGTCTTTCATCCGGAGGTCCCGGGTTCGAATCCCGGTGAGGCATGGACATTTTCATACGCTACAAGAATTCCGTTCCCATATACCACGCAAAGCTTTCAAGCTTATGTGGTGATATCATCAAGCAAAAAAAAACCTTAAGTTTGGCCAATACCTTCCGGAACACTCTATATAAAGTTATATGTTTGAAATTAATAATTTTACTCAATGTTATTAGTTTGGATAGTTCTAATGAATGTAATGACCAATATTAGGTTATGATTGGTGGAAAAGGAGAGAGTAAAACGGTTTTTGTTTTTCAAAAAACTCACACTACTGATTTTAACAAAAATTGTTCAAAATCTTTTTTTAATATTTACAATAAAATTAGCAGAAATTTGTTTTTTTTTTTTTACTTTTTTTATAGTGTTATAAGTTAAAGAATTACGAGAAAGAAAAATTATTAACTTATAATTATGTATGTAATATAAAGAGCAAAGCTAATTATCAAGTTTAAAAAAAAAACATTGTCGAAAACACTTTACAGGAAAATTTAGTTATGGTACTTGTGCATTAACCGCCACGTATGTTATTTTACATAATATTTTTATTATTATGTGTTTTTTATTTATCTAACGTTTGCTAAAAGTAATTTGATGCAATTTTAAAAATTAAAATAAGTTTTTTAATTTAAAAAAATTTACTAAATAATCATTTCATACTGTATCATTCATGTGGGGTCAGAAAAGAGATTTTAATTTCAGTACTCTCCAAACAATGCATTTTTTGGAAATTTTCGCCGTAACATGAATTCAGCCAGGTAGGATTCCAAATGGTGTCGGGCGGTACCCCGGTGTTTTTTGTTCCTCCAGTTAACTGATCCCTTCATTCTTTCGATATGCTGAGTATCTGAATCCGTCTCACGTATAACTTGTATTTTTAAGGTTAATTAAACGATGTTAGCGAGCGAAGCGAACATAGGTCATGTTTGGTTAGATTATGTTGATTCCGTGTACTGACGAATCGTACGTATATTAACATTACCTACACTCACTTCGCTCGCTAACATCGACTAATAAACGTTAAATATAAAGATTATATACAAGTTATTAATAACAAAAGTGATATTTAGTGATAAAGTGATAAAATTAAAAAACACATAAGACAATTATTGCAAAATAAAATGCGTGCCGGTTAATGTACAAGTACCCAATAATCATTATCATTAAAAAAATGAGGAAATCAAAAATAAATAACTGAAAAAAAGATAATGAAAAAAAAAGATTAATTTACACAAAAGTGCTTAATTTGTGTTTTTTTTATTTTCCCTTATTATTTATTCTTAAGTTTCCTAATTATCTATTGATAATGATTGTTTAAAAATAAAAATTAATTTAGCAATAGATTTTGAGTAAAATTTTTTGTAAACGGTTTTTCATTGTTGCCTGATTTGCAATTTAAGTATATAAAAACTAGCACTTTAAAATAAGTTAGTAAAGTAAAAAATATAAATTTAAAAAAAAGAAAAAAAATATTATAAAGGTTTATAATTAAAAAAAATAGTTACCTATAATATTGTTCCATGATGTTCTTAGGAAACTAAATTCTCTAGATAGATTTACATTTATTTATATTTTGTTTGCTATTTTCTCCAACCAGTTGTCCATTTATTTCCGTGTGTGTGTGTGTGTGTGTGTAGACAAATGCTATTACCGCTACAGGATTTCCAGGACTGACGTATCTGCAGACGTAGTGGAATGTAAGTTTAAATGTACTGGCAAACATAGTCTGGAACAGACTCAGGTTGACTACCCCTGAGACGTGTGGTTAATTGAAATCCAACCACCAAAAAACACTGGTATCCATGGTCCAGCATTCAAGTCCATTTAAAAGCAGCTGCCTTTACACGGATTCCTTAGAACTCTCGACTTCGAAAATCAGCTGATTTTGCGATGACGAGTTTAACCACTGGACTAACCCGGTGGGGTTATATTTATATTCTGTAATTTAGTAAATTTAGCACATCACCGATGTGAAAATATTTAACAGTAACAACATATTTTTTATTGTTTTTAACATTTTTAGATATTCCTCCATAAATTAAATCTTACTGGATTAGGAACGGAACGCAAGAATGGCGGGAGTTTCAATATTTCTCCCTACAGATCGCAGAGCCTGGACAATGTTCCTTGCTGCTGTATCTTTCTATTATCGAGCAGATTTCATCGGTTATTTAGTGGCGGTTATAAATTTTAAGTTTTATTTATGGACGGATTTGGTAATTTGCGTTCCTATCCGTATGGACCAGCGTGAAATTCATTTACTGGGTCTGACCGTGGGAGACTAAGTTTTTGAGCCTAGTACACCCGGCGTGATTCCTCTTCAGTCCATCCGCTGAAGTACTTTGCGGTACCAGCACCTATGGGCTAGCAGGAGTGCGGCTACCGGAACTCCTATTTGGAGGGAGAAATGCGCCCCGTTCTCCGGAGGGAGTCACATATGCTGACTAAATGAAATTGTGGTCTTTTCGTGGGACGGTGTGGGGTGATGTCTAGCTTTTTATAATTTTAACAAAATTTAATTGCGAAAACGGTCACTTTCACGGTTTCCATTTATAGGTTACGCAATATAGAGGCTCCTAAGCCTGGTTTGTCATTTTTTGACTCTCTTACCGCCTCTTCACGGTGGTTCGTTTAATACGGCATGAGGCCGTTTTCTTATACCCTGTGAGTATGGTCCTCTCGACAGATGTCCCGGAGATGGTCGTGTTCGGACATAGCTGCTCTCCCGAACAGTCTGCGTGCCTGCGCCACTCCCACCTCGGATACAGTGTGTACTCCCGCATCATAGCGAAGAGCGACGTTTCTGACGAACCACTGTGCTCCAAATATCGTCCGCAACGCTATGTTTTGGACGGCTTCTAATTTCTTTTGAAGCGTGGAGTTCAACAAAGCTCCCCATGCCGGGTAAGCATATGTTAGAATTGGCAGGACGTATAGCCGAAAAATGAGCAATTTGATCGCCAGTGAATATGGGCTGGCACTGTTCAGTACTGGGTATAGTGAGACCCTGACGGCCTACTGGATTAGGAAAATTATTCAACACATTTCCAGTGGTAAAATAATAATAAGATCCCAACAATTAACCATAGGAGTTTTACAAAATTGCCCTTTTTTGTACTGTTTTAAGTTTTAGACATTGTAATTTTTTAATTTGTATTCTTAATTCTTATTTATAAAATAGGGGTTACTAAAGAAAGAAAAATCTTTTTGTTACAGAAATGAGTACAAAAGCCATAATTCTTTTTTTTTTTCAAATAACTCAATATATTGTAATTTTTCTTTTGTTTTTACTATATTTTATAATACTTTAGGAAGTACTACATTTTTAAAAATATTTATAACTTATTAATGATTTGATAAATCGTCATTATTAATATTTTTTCCACATCTAAATTTTAAAAAATAAAGTCTTAAGGGTAATATAAAAATTTTCAACTTAACAAGGAGGAAATATTAGACTTAAGGTACACCTAAATTCCAGTGAAATTCAATAATATTTTTGCCTGATTTTCTTTACTCATATTATCATTACATACAAAAGGAAAGCAAATTAGTCGATTATCTACCATTGTGACGGTTTGCGCATCGAGCCAGAAAGGTCGAATCATTATTTTAACCTGGCAAGGTGAATTTTATTACAATCAAGGTTATATTTTAAAAATTAAAATATTCTCTGAGAGGGAGAACATTTTTATAGAAGAATATATAAGTGCTTTTATACTGAACGATTTTTTTTTTGTAATAATTTTGGACTTGATCTTCAACGTTCTTCAGCAACTATGTACTCGTGATTTATTTTCTTACTAAAAATTATCCAATTTAGCTTTGATAAAATATATAATAACTGTTTACGGTAGACATTTTCAGAAATTTTACTTTAGTTAACTGACTGATAAAATATCGATTTAACCCTAGAATTAAGTTAATTAAGACTATGCTTTATTTTTATTTGTTAATATATATTTGTTACGGGCAATAAACAAATATTTATGAAATATAGTCATATAATAAATATAAAAAAGAAAATGCAATTCCAGCAGACAAAAAAAAAATACTAAAAATTACATTTAGATAATTCCCATGCTTAATAAATAGATCAAATCGATTATATATGTAATTTTAAATCAACAATAAATGCATGAAGGAATTTTTGTTGTTCAAGAAATTTCATCATAAAACAATAAACATTTTATTACTTTTCAAAAAAAAAAGATCATTAACTCTTATTATTATAATTTTTAATAATGTTTTTTGAAGAATTTAAAAAATGTGGACAAAAAAATTACATAACATCAGTAAAAAGATTTCATTTAATCAGTTTATCGCTTCGTTCGAAATAGTGAAGTAGACAAAGAAATTTTTTATACAAGTCATGCTGCATGCCAATCAAGATATAAGAAATGTCGATTTATTATCGATAGACTAGCTATCGATTATGTAAGGCTATTAACAATAGATAACTATTAAAAACGACTTCGACTTTATTTTTATTGCATTATTAAATCTTCACAGTTTAAATAATCAACTCTATCATTTTTACGTTAGCTTCGATTATATGAGAACAAGTTAAAAAATTATGTTGCTTTTATAACACTGTTACTATAAATACGTACAATAAACGATTTTCTTTATTTTTTCATAAAATAAAAGGATTTAAACGTGGTTTTTCTTATATATACCAACAATAAAACTTAGTATAAATGAAGCCAAAACATTTCACAAGGTTATTACAACTCGGTTATAAGAATAATAATTATAAATAATAGAAAAATCTTACAGTAATTTATTCATTATGCAAAGGTGGATGCACAAATCATTTATTTATTATAATAAATAAATTCTGATTATACCATTTATTGCTTGAAATCAAATTCAAGAACTAGATACGTTTTATCTGATGTCAGAAACTTTTTAATATTAAATAAATACTGCTGGCCTACTTGGTTAAGAATTTGATTTCATGTTACAAATACTACACACATCATTTTATGCACAACCTTCACTTTTATGAAGTGATGTACATTCTCTAAAAATAAAATTACCGGTTGAACTAGCTTAATAATTTTACTTAACAAAGTTTATTTTATTTTTTTCATTATTGATTCCGTTCTACTCAATTATAACAATAACAATGTATCAGTCATCAATTCTAATATGAAGCTTGATTTTAATAGGAAAATCACAAATCTTATAAGGCAATGAAATACGGTTGAAGAGAAGAACAGAGAAAGTGAAATGGAAGGACACAATGAATAACGAAAAGAAAAATGCTAAGGATAATTAGCAATTACTAAAACAGTTGAACAGTTGAAAAAGTAAAGTAGATGAGTAATGCGACTAGGACCGGAATTTTATTCCAGGATTATTGATAATTCTGCAGGATATCTGATGTATCATTTTTTGGTTGGAAATCACAAGTAGCTGCTGAATTATTTGCTCGTAAATTATTAGAGTATAGGAATGACAAATATATAAGTTCACTAAAACAAAATAAATCTCTATTTCACTTGTTCAATATACGACATAAAAAAGAATTACAATATATAATTAGCAAACATAATATCTGCGTGCGCAGATATGAGTTACTTTATACAATATATCTAAAAAGGGAATATCAAAAAAAAAACTATTTTTAAAATAAATGGTAGTAACTAAAGTTTCCTACGTAAATTCATAAAAGTTCTTACAAACAGAATTTAGTTGTTACGATTGGGATCAATTAAAATTTTTTTGAACATAATACTATCACAAATGAATACCCGCACCCCGATGCATTAAAATTCAACATTCTAGATTTAGTAATACTAAGAAGATACAAGAATATGAAGATGATGTAAATAATATATTATTGTACACTTTTATGCTTAGTATATTGCATAATTTGGAATAAAATTAATATTTTAATACTAGGTTCGACTGATAAATTTTGCAGATATATGCATAGCATAGGAATTAAAAGAGACATTGGAATGAAATAAAAAATGAATAAAAGTACAATACCTTAGCTACAAAATGCAATATCTATTTTCTAATATAATCCCCGTTTACACTGATACACTTTTCCCAACTTGTGACAAGTTTTTGTACTCAGTCATTAAAATATTCTGGCGGTCTTTATCGAATCCAAGTTGGCACAACTTCCTTTACCTCAATGTCGGTGGTGTAATGACTACCTTTGAGATCCCTCTTGTGATGAGGGAAGAAGTGAAAGTTGCACGAAGCCAAATCCGGGGAGTATGGCGGATGCGGAATAGGCTCAAACTTCAGCTTGCGGAGAGCCATCAGAGAATTTTCACGGTACGCATCGTGCACAGATTTTACGATAATCCAATCGCTCAATAGTATGGCCTACTCGTTCTTTAAGTGTGCCTAATAGAATAGCGTTGGGTTGCTGGGTGATTCGCCGATCACTTTGAAACAAATCGTCTACCTCCTTTCGATGTTTCTCGTCTGTCACAGAAACTGATCGTCCGCTGCAAAGTACGTACTCAGTTATCGCTTTACCAGCTTCAAATTTGCGAAATGTCAACGCCCAGGATTCACATTTTTTACTGTTAAAAAGTCGATCTCTGCGCGATATTTTAACCGTGTTGATATATTGGCCGTACTCGTCTCCATTTTAACTGCTACTAAAACAAACTGGTCAACGGATTTCAACGCATTATCGCAGGTTTTTAGAGGGGGATTTTAGCTATCATATGCTGCCTCGCCCAACTCGATAGTACCTTTTATCTCCGTGTAGTACGCTAGTGTGCAAAATTTATCAGCCGATCCTCGTATCTGTTATACAGAGTAAATTTTTAGTCCTGTTACCCAATTGTTAATGTCTGGTAATTTTTTTCTAAGAAACGGAAATTTTGTTTTGACACATAGTTGGAAGCGCTACTCAACCGGTATAGATACGGCAGTGTGAGTTGATTCTCCTTGAGCTGTGTAAACTTTTGTGCCGTTTCCGGTCGTGTTACGAACAGAACTACGAGATTTCATTCTTGAACAATATTTTGCTACGAAATCGTACGCAAGTGTAAAAGAATCATTTCAAATTTAATTTATTGGTGTTCCTCCGCCAGAAAATATGTCAATTTCTAGGCTAGCAAACCGATTTCGAGAACCAGGTAGTGTTTGCGACAGAAAACGTAGTGGTCAACCAAGTCGCTTGACAGATGACGTTTTAGAGAATGTGAAAACAAGATTGCTCAATTCTCCACGGTAAACTTTACGAAAACTTTCCACGTAAGTCGGTTTGTCATATTCGAGTGTTCACAAAGTTGCTAAAAAATTGAAATTGTATCCGTAAGAGCTTCAGCCTCCAGATTTAAACAAGCGATTGCAATATTGCCGTTGGTTTAGGTTTCTCGTAAACGATAACGGAATCGAATTTTTAAACACAGTGTTCTTTAGCGATGAAGCTTGGATCCATCTCTATGGTTATGTGAACAGTTAAAACTGTCGAATTTGGGCGGTTGAAAATCCTAACGCTTTACAAGACAAATCATTTCATCCTGAAAAAATTGGTGTGTGGTGTGCGATATCTCGTCATCGTATAGTTGGACCCATATTCTTCGAACAGACAGTAAATGGTGAAGTATACAGGAATATTGTGCGCCAATTTGTCTCCCTCCTGGAACCTCAAGAACAGTATTGCTGGTTTCAGCAAGACGGCGCTACATGCCACACGTCTCGAGAAACCGTGGATTTTCTGCAAGAGTTTTTTGATGATCGAATAATAAGCAAGGGCTAATGTACTTCAAGGTCCCCAGATCTCAATCTCCTGTCTACTTTTTGTGGGGCGTGGGGCGTGGGGCTTCGGACTTCAAAAAATATCCTCACACTATTGATGAACTTAAAGTCAATATTACAGACTTAATCACGAACATTTCCAATGCAACTCTTAAAAAGGTTTCTTCCAATGTGCTGAAAAGAGTCCGTGCGTGTATAACCGCAAGGGGTGGGCATTTTGAGCATATTCTTTAGCAATTATGTAAGTAATAGCTTTTTATTAAATCTCTTTAATGTAAGTAACAAATACATTTTTTTATTCCACCTAAATTTCCCTTTCTTAAATTACATTTAAGATTGGTAACAGGATTAAAAAATCACTATTTTGTAACAATATAAAATAATTCAAAATAATCTTAGTATTATTATTATGACTATAATTATAAATTTACCTTAATAACTTTGCCTTCCTTAGTTTTTAATATCTTCGTTGTACCCAAAACATTAGTAAGAGTGGATTAGAAAATTAACTAATTATGTATCATTTAGACAGGATGGTAAAAACATGATTAGAATCCACATTATTTACAATTTATTTTTCATTATCCACTCATCATCTATTTCTTTAAGGAGCTTTCTGTTCAATCTGCTATATATAAATTTAGCAGGAATAAGATTTATTAGTTTAGCAGAAATATACATGAAATATCTTCCGCAGACTGATGGGTCATTTCGTGGTATTATAAAGCTGATACTAGATGGTCTCAGATTAAATGATGAATCAATTGTATTAAAAAAAAGGTTTATATTTTTGTTAATCTATAAAAAATATGCTTTTGATGTAGAGCTGTCTCATTGTTAACACGTTAAATTCCCGGAATAGAATAGATCAGCTGTAGGGTAAAGTCTGGGTCTACTTAAGGCTGTTTTTATTAAGTGTTTTTGAAGCACAGACCGCTTTATTAAAGTGACCGTTTCTTGCCCCGCCAAATGAACATTTCATACTGCAATATTGAATGTACATACACAAAATATAAAAGTCTAGAGATACTACTATTTTTTAGTTTACTAATTTGGTATAATTTAAGGATTGAGCACGTATTGTTAATTTGCATTAAAAACGTCGAAAAGGAGTAACGTATAAAGTTATATTTTTGCTGAGTTTAAATCTCAGTATTTTTCTTTATTATAATCGTGAGCGATCTATAAATTGACCAAAAAGTGATGGTTTTATTCTACCATCACTTTTTAGTCAATTTACGAACTTCTTTCTTAAAATTACTGAATAACGACAAAAAAATACCATTTTTTATTACCTTTTAATTAAAATCCATGAAAAGGTCAATAAAAATATTTTGTTGATGTGCTCTGTTAAAGTTCTAAATGTTACTTATTTAAAATTAAAATTCTTAGTTATTTCTTAACTTTATTTGACAAAATTTAATAGATTTGTTTTTTATAGGAATTAAATTATTTCACGTTTGTATGTAAAATGTGTGGAATATAAAAAAAATCCAAGCCGATACTGAACATCTCTGTAGCAGAATTAAACTTTGATAGATCTGTTAAAAGTGCTTCTAGAATAAATGGCTCCATGTTTAAGGTCGAATTATATAACCACAGAATACCAAAATTACAATTTTTTTTTTTGTTTTTCCTGGGCGAAAAACAAATAATGCTTCTGCGTTATCACCCGGGCACAATATATTTTTAGAAATAATTAAAGATACATATCAAAATAATTACATAACCATCTTCTTTACGGCAATTTTAATCAGTTTTATTTCTACATTTTAATAAATATTTTATCAAGAAATTTAATTTGCTTCAAGTTTAAAATAAAAAAAAAATTTATTTTTATATTATAACTTTTTTGCTTTCAGATCTATGTACAAATACGGCATAGGGCATTACTTCCATATGGCATAAATAAACTTCAATATTGGATTTTAAGTAGCCCAAAATGATAGATTAATAAAATAAGATTCTCTCTATTATTTCTCCGTCAGCACGAAGAAAATATTTAATTCAAAGTAATTGTTGAAGATGTAAAGTGAAAAAAATTATAATAATTAAAATAATGTCTACACTCTTAACAAATATTGCATGCATACATTACAAATGAATACATTTTTTTATCAAACATACATTTTAATTTTTATATGGCATACAATTAAATGAAAGAATATTTTATTTGATTTAGCCTCAAACCTTTTTTTTTGTCACAGAAAGGTTATGAACGTGCAGATATAACATCACTAAAATTAACCTTTATTTATACCGAAGTAGAAAAAAGGCGGGGCACGCCGCAAAATGTTACATGGTTAATGTTTCATTACATATGATTCTGTTAAATTTTTTTGCCAGTTGTAACAATATAACGTTAAACGTAAAGCTTCAAAATCCTAAACATTTTTAGTTGTTTCTTGAGTTGTGATCTTCAACACAGCTCTAACCCCAATGCTTTTCCTTTTTTATCCCCAATACACAAATAGAATTTTAGATAAATATTTATGAACAAAAATTAAATAATAAAACAGTAGAAAAAAATCAAAATGAGGAAAAATAGTAACTAAAATTTGATCCATTTTTTGATAATTGAAATGAATTCTTTGAGAAAACTTCATATAATTCATTCAATAATATATGATGAATGATTACTACAAAAAGGTACTTAGCTTGTCACTTGAAATTTGTAAATATTTGTAAATTTTACTTTACCCATTCTGACCATCCCCGAATCCATTTTGACTAGTTTCGGCGTGACGTCTCTACGTACGTATGTATCTCACATAACTCAAAAAGGATTAGGTGTAGTATGTTGAAATGTTTTAGATTTAGGACTTTTGTAATATCTAATTGTGCACCTCCCTTTTTCATTGCAATCTACTGAAGCAAATGTGTCCAAAAGAAGGTGAAAATCCACAAAAAAAAATTGGGTTTTGGACTTTTTAACTGCAATAATAAGCCCTCATTGATGGCTTTAACGATATATCATAAGTGGTATTTACTTTCAGTGGTTCCAGAGTTATAACCAAATAAATTGATCTTATAAGGAGAAAGCACTTATGTTAAAATCAGACTTCATCTCCTTTCTTTTAATTTTTTTTTTTTGTTTAATTTATATGTACATGTAATTTAATAGGTGTGCAAGTAATTCAAGTGGTGTCCACTTCAGATTTGGTGAAATATTTGATTATTGGTTTGTTTTATTTTTGTTGATGGTTACATCATAATAATTTAAAAAGCGTAGTAATAAAGGGCTTTTACTCTATTGTAATATTTCAGTAAAGATTTTTGAATTAATTGTATAAATATTTCTTGTTAATAAAAATTAATATATTAGCAATTATGCACTGTCCACTTTATTAAAGAATTGGAGGATCGTATCTCATTTTCAAATGAAATAAGTTTAAATTAAGTGCAGCAAAAGATGTGTATATGTAATTTAATAGACGTAAAAGTGAGTATCTTATTTACTACATTTATTTTTATTCTCCATTTTCACATTAACATTTAAAAAAAAGATTGTTAACAAACATTCGTTTTATTCACGGATTTTTTCTCTTTTTTTTTAATGAAATGTGGAAAGAAATAAGTAATGTTATATATTACATGAAACAAGAGAGAAAATTATACACGACTTAATATAAATAAAAGAAAAGTGTGACTTCATTTAAGATAAAATCAGAGGTTTAAACATAGTTTTGTTAAATATTAAGCTACAAAACTAAAATATTCATGATTTCTTAATTTCTATTGATGACCGTTCAGTCGATTTATCTTAAATCACAAAAACACGGCAATAATAAAGAATTAGAACACCATAGTATTATCGTTTCCTGGTCATGATTTTGTTTAATGTACACATACAAAATAGCCTGCTTAATACCATTCGAGGTAGAAAGTGCCGTGTTCGATGTCCAATTCTTAGTAACTGTTTTAGGTTATGAAGGTCGTTGTCCTACGATGTGGGAGCCTCAGTTCTTTTACTCTTGTGACTAGATAAAACCGTTACGGCAAACTCTCGGTAGTTATTTCGCTTACAGGTCGAGTTATATCGGTTATCGACAACATGACAGTTATACGTAAGTCATTATCGCGGACACTAAATACTTGAAGCAGACCGACCGATCTCACTTGGAACACGTAACTAGCAATCATAGAAACTACAATTGAATAATTTTTACTTCTTTTTGTTTTACTTCTTATTGCTTGAGCGATTTAATTGTTTTAATTCAAAACAAAGAGAACAGTTGATAATTATTACTTTACAAAAAACTAATGATGAAAATTACATAAGTATAAAACAAAAAAAATAGATTTTAAGTTAAAAAGAACAGATATCACATTACAGTTAACAAAACTATTTTTAAATAAATACCACTTAAATAATTTTCTTTTTACTTCCTCGTACGAAGTAAAGGAAGCATTATGATCGCGAAAAATACCGGTTTTCAAATTTCAACGGAAATATCCATTTCGACCAACCCAGAATCCATTTTCACTAGTTTCGTGAAGTCTGTACACGTCCGTATGTAAGCCCGAAAGAAGCCTACAGCGAAGGCCAAGCCTGAGGCATAATTCACTGATGTAAATGTCTACCGAGGCATTAAGTAATAAATTGATTGTAATAAGTTAGAGAGTCAAAAGACGACCTCCATGAAAGCCCATCACGGCTAGTAACGGGGAGGTGGTATAGAAACCGGAATCGTCACAAAGTGGGTGTGTTCCCCTACGGGGGTGGGATGTATGCGTATGTACGTATGTATCTCGCGTAACCCAAAAACGATTAGCCGTAGGATATTGAAATTTTGGATTTAGGACTTTTATAACATCTAATTATGTACCTCCCCTTTTGACTGCAATCGACTGAACCAAAAGTGTCCAAAAAAGACCAAAATCAAAAAAAATTGAAATTTTATGCACTTTTAATTTAAAAAAAATGTGTATATGTAATTTAATAAGCGTACAAGGAAGTCTTGTGGTGCCACATCAAATTATTTTTAAAGACGTATGTCATTAAAGGAAAAAGTTATGGAAAAAATTAATCTGCGAAAACTGAATGAAATAAGTAATATTGTAGCTTAAAAGGTACTGATTAAAACAAATGTTTTAATCGATACATATAATATTCTGCTAATTCAATATAATATAATATAATGTTGATGAAATAGAGTATATCATAAATCTATATCACAGGTTGTCACAGGAACTTGGTACGAATAAGTGATACAAATAGACGTTTGAATGCATCTTTATATGTATTAAATACCACCTTTTTAACATTTCTTTAGTATTAGTAAAAAATCTAAAATAGCATACAAACTGATGGATTCAGGTTTGGTCTCATCCAATCTGGCAACAAGTAACATCGGACCCCTCCGGTTTAAACAAATATCATTAAAAAAAAATCGTTCCATCACATAAAATAACAAATACAATAGTAATATAAAGTATACGATATCCGAATCGGATGCTAAAGTAAAAAAAACTTTTATAATCATTAAACAATTATATTTTTTAACCAACCTGAAATAAAGGAGGTTCTCAAATCTAGCACGTCAAATCTTTACTTTGCTATGTTGCAAGAAGGGAAGTGTGGTAAACAGTAAAAAAAATGCTGTAAATGGGTTTTTTTGCATTTCACGACATTTCATGACTCAGGAATCCCAAAAAACAGAACAGTAAGGTAATATGTTCACGTGTACATGTGCATATTTACATTAACCGATTTTGATGAAAGTTTGGTACAGAGACTCGTGTATATTAGCAATTTGTTGATAAAATTTTGGAGTAAATATCTATCTCCAGGTAGTGGGTTTTTTATTGGGGGATTAATTTTATCCAAGGTATGGCGTAGCGATACAGAAGGGCAAATGACTCAAAAGACCTGACCGGTGAGCCGACCTGCCTTGCCGGACATACAGCCGGTAGGTGGGGAGGCCCATTAGAGTATAACAGGCACTCCCCTAGGTGGCGTAATACCAACCAGTCGGACCGGCCCAGGGGAGCAGAGTCAAAAAAAAAAAAATTTATCAAAATTTTTCAAACATAACCCCACTTAATATTAAGCCTCATTACTTGCGTTAAACATGCTTATCTTATTTTTTTTTTCAAATTTTACCCCACTCTCCTTCCCCGAAAATCTAAAAATGTCTTCTTAGACATAATAGTAGTGCAAACGACTCTAAAAAAATACTTTGAGGCAATATTGGGGTTTCTTGAGATCAATGGTTAGCTTAACCGGATAAAGTTTAACCGGGTCGTTAAATTGTACAGGTTCCTTAAAGTGTATAAGTAAAACTTACTTATATACTTTACCCACAGAAAAATTGTTTTTAAATCCTACCGTTCGGTCATGAACGAGTTAAATGTAACCCTTATATCTATACTAATTTTCTTCTCATACACATTCATCATTTATCGACATTTATAAATAGTTAAAAAAAAAATTGGATTTCATTTTTATAAAATATGTTAAAAAATGAAACCCAGTTTTATAAACGAATTTAATTTATTGTAATATACAAAAAAAAGCTACGGTTTATTGTACCATACCTTTTCTTGTATATTATGAAAATATTAAAAAATTGAATCATACAAGGATTTTAACTGAATTGGATGATAAATTTACAAACAAAAAGTATAAAATTCTACTCGATATAAAAAATTAAAAATAGTTTTATCAATCTAAACTGAAATTTTTAAAAATTAAAAATTTTGAAAGTTTTTAAACTTTTAAATACTTCATTGAAATGGAACAATTTAGTCGAGGTGATAAAAGGTTTAAAAATTACTTTTTTTAAACATCTTATAGAGGTTAACAGAACAGAAATCAATGAAGAAATGTTACTGACGCTTTTCATCGTTGATATCATAGCAGTGTTTATTGCATAAATCAAGTACATTCTATCAGACAAGATGGTACTCGTTATTAAATCATTTTCATATTTCATTGAACTAGATCCTTTATTAATAAAATGTTCCTGTATAGGTTTTTTATTCTCTCGGCTTAATATAACTTTTTTAAACGTGTTTGACTCTAATATTCATAACTATTTATTCAATTATTTTGAAATTAGGTTTCGTGTTTTTGGAGAACCGATAATACTGTTTTTTTTTAAATAATCGATGGATAAGCCGTTACTTGATGAAAATTCATCAAAACAAAATAAAATAAACAATATAATAAATAAAATATGTTTATTGTAAATATACATTAGATTTAATAATAAAAAAAAAAATGTTTATTTTCTTTTATATTACCAAAATAAAGATGTAATATATCCTAACGGAACCTGAAAAAAATCTTTTGACCAACATTTACGACATTGTCAAAAGAGTTTTTCAAGTTACGTTACAAAATACTGCACTAACTTTAATTATTTCGGTAATTTTTATTACCAGTATTATTGTCTTTTTAAATAATTATTTTTATTGCTTTCATAAATTTCTTGATTACTTTCCAAATTTTGATTATTAACTTCATTATTGTAGTTTATAATAATGAATCGATAAGATTGAAAACGCATTTGTTAAGACTGGCGATAATTTCAAGACATACATTCAATCAGGTTTTTGCCGGTGCTACAATGTTTTCGAATCTCTAATTTTAATTAGATTATCGTTTATCTCTTATCGTAAAAAAGATATAAGTTTGTCGGATCTTTTTCGCGGATTATTTGTTGATTTAACGGATCATCATAGTAACGTTCTTTTTTTACCTTGAATAACGATTTTTCTGTTTTTATTTCTTTTTTTTTATTCCGTTTTAAACTGTTGTTATGTACGTGTTTTGGAATACCTATTTCAATTAGATCTTGAGAGGGAGAATTAATACGGTCTGAATTTCTGTCGATATTATCATAACCGCTCCTATTTTCAGCCTTTCTTGCAAAATGATTAATTATCACGTTGTTTACTGTTCCAAAATTTCTTTTGCATTTCAACTTCGAGCTCGAATTAGACGGTAACAATCGATTCGTTGGTATATTTCTTTTTGAATCGTCATAAATACGCATTAGAGGGTGGTTATTTTTATCCTCGTTAGGATCCTTATTTGAGTGCTTTCCAACGGTCCGATTTTTAACAAATTCTTTCTTGAAATAATCCATGAACAACACGTTATCGATTTTAGCTGATTCGTGTACTGATCCATTAATGTAGTGACTGTTGTGTTTAATTTTGTTCCTACCGAAGTTTTTTTTGTATTCAGGAATTTTTTGAGTTCTTAATATTTGTTTCTTATTATTTACCTCTTTTGATTTTCTGTAAATATCGTAAATATTACTTCTTTCACTTAATTTATCCGACAACACCTTTTTGCTTGGATTCGGGATAGAGTTTTCCTTTTTAACTTTACTGTAAAATTCTGAATTTTGGTAAGCACTTTTAGAAACGGTATTGTCTGTGCCTTTCTCTATATCATTTACGTATGACTCTTTAATTTTGTAATATGCCTTTAGTTTAAGTACTGGGTCAACATCAGCATTTCCTGCTTGTGATTCCATTTTATTAATCGAAGCCAACCGTTTGTAAATATTAAATTGGTGTAAACCATCCAATGACGTCGAACGTAATTGGTTTTGAGATTTTGTACTATTTAAACGCTTCTGGTATTTATATTTTGGTACATTTAATTTATACACATCTTGAGCGAGAAAATTATCTTTATTATTGTCTGATCCTAGATCGATACTTTGTTTACTGTTTCTAATTTCACCCTTTCTTGAAAAATAATCCATTACTAAATTGTGTATGCTTTTGTAGTCTACTTTACTTTTTACCCTCGAGGTCGAATAAGAGGGTTCTAATTTATTAGTTCGTATATTTTTTTTTGGACTGTTAGGAACCACCATTTGTCGAGTGTATGTAACCGGCTGATGCAGATATTCATTCGATAAGACATCATTGTTTACGTCATTTTTTACATATTCTCCATTAATTTTAGTACTTTTAAAATCAAAATTTTGTTTGTTTCTTCTAGGAAAAGGCAAACTTGCAGATTTTGCAATATTCGTGAAAATTTTCTGCAAAATCAGAAAATACGTATAATTGTAAATTTGCTTGTAAGTACTAATTGTTAATAGAAAATATAACTACAAAACTCACTATTATTATTTTTTCAACGTCTGTTTGAATCTTTGAAAAAATTTCAGTTTTAAAATGGTACAACTGTTTTAAACTGCTTGTGGGAACTACAAGGAATTATAATCTGTGGAACTGATTATGTGCTAATGTGTGAAAAAACCTTTCATATTTGTTTTTGAGAGTAATTGTGTCGTGTATGTCGTGTAATGGATATGGTTATCGAATAGATAATGTGTTGTGTACTTGTCATACATTGTTGTGTGGCGTTAATTTATTTTGTCGCTAAAATAACACATTTTTTAACTACGGTAATCATTATTTTAATTTTTGTATGCGTTTCTAGCTAAATTGGAATTTCCTGTTACTTTCAAACTTGTAGTTTTATGATTTCACATTAAGGTGTAGTAGCCTATCGTAAAATGTCTAATTATTAAAGGTTTCTTGAATAAATGCAAACCGATAATTTGGTGAAAATTGTTTTTATTATTTATTATCGAATAAAAACCGGCATATTTATTAAACGGAGAGACATGAAATGAGTTTTGTATACTGAATGTTTTATTATAACCTGGTTGAAGGTAAATTGTTTCAGGCATTTTTTTTTGCACAATACTCACTAAAACTAAATGGAAATTGTATTTTTTGAAACAGTACTTTTGTCTGTTATTTCGAGCTTTTTTAAATCGTTTCGCCGATCTTTGTCGTTGATAAACCAGGAAGAAAAACCTAATTTTCAAACTATATGATTATGTTGTCAGCTTTTCCTACTGAAATAAAAAAAACTAAAAAAAGAGGTTTGTAACGTAAAAACAACAGTTAAAATTTATATTTAAGTAGTTTAAATACTACTCATAATTTTATGAAAATTTGAATCGGGTAATGATTGGCAAATTAGGATTAATATGATTAAGCGATTATCGAATTCAGTAATAATTAGAATCGAAGTTGTTTCGTTTAACTTTAAAAACATTTCAAAACAACAAACAGAAATTAATAAAAACATAACACCTAAAATTTAATACACAAAACTAACCTAAACTTATAAATTAAATAGTCAAAATAAAATAATAGAAAAAGGAAGATTTTGTTTTAATAAAATAAGCTGGCTTTAAAATAAAGTTATTACATATTATATATATATATATATATATATATATATATATATATATATATTTTTTTTTTTTTAAATTATTTCCTAAATTACTATTACCACTTTTCCACTTATAGTATACTTTTTATTTATACGATACACCTATTTTAACTTGAAAAGGTATATATTCGTTATGTAGAATTTCAATCTTCTGGTACATGAAAAGATAAAATTTTAAGACAGATCTCATGATCCCATTTCATAAAGCCAAATTCTTAAAAACTGTCAGGCAACTTTCTATAAAGTTTTCTTATAAATGTTCCTTGATGTTTGTAGATTTTCGAACAAAGAATATTTTTTTTTAGATGATCAATTAATTGGTGGTAAATTGATTTTTCTCTGCTTATCAGAAATCTCTAGAAGAGGGATTGTTTCGGTTTTGGTATTAACGCTAAATATGTTGCTCAACATGGTTCGATGCAGTAGAAAATCGAAAAATAAAATTAAAATAAGACTTTAAGACTTTTTTTGTATTTAAAATTTTGTTGATAAAATCCATTGTGCGTTATGTGCCAAAATGTTCTTATTAGCCGGATCCTTCATAAAATCTTTTTTAATTTATTAAATTTCAAATAACCATAAAAAAATTATAAATATTATAATTTAAGATAATTAGCAAATATTTATCCCTGAGCTTTCATTAAAATCAGATATTTTATTTTTTCATGATGGGTGAATAACGATAAACTGAAATCATATTTTGATACCATATTGAAGGACATATGAAAAAAATTCTGAATAAAAACTTCATTTTTAAACGTTAACGTAAAAGTTTATTTCATAAGGAAATAATCTTTTTTGCCAAAGGTTTTTAATAAATAATTTTTATCACCTAAAAAATACGTTTTATTCTTTTGTTTAATGCGAATAAAATAATCTTTTTTTGAAATTCTGTATTATTATTAGGAATAAAATCTGTTTATTTCTATTTCCTAATGTGTGCGTTGCAATCTCTTCAACTAGTAAAGAATAAACAACCTTCCCTACGGTCCAACGAGATGAGGTGAAGTCTTGTGCAGCCTCTGGCTGTCATTCCCGAGACCTGTGGTTAATTGAACCCTAACCACCAAAGACTATTGTATCCATTATCTAGTATTCAAATCCATACAAAAGCAACTAATTTTTATTAGGATTTGGACCTCAGAACCTTCGACTTCAAAAATCAACTGTTAAATAACTGATTTGCGACCATGAATTGATCCCTAGATTAGCCCGACGGACTAATCTAGGGTCTTATTGGGAAAAAGTGCTTTATTTTACTTTTTTTTGTATTATTTGATCTGGAAAAAAAAATTAAGCATCTACTTACATGTGGCTTTGAAACCGAATTTAGAATTTTAATGGCTTGCCCAGAAGTAGACATAATGAAATGTTTCCTAATTAGTAATGAATTGAGATTTTAGCAAAAAATTTTAAAAACGTGTTTGTTGCCGATAGACTTATCAAAAACTGAAGAAATAAAATTTTATTTTGTTGCCATGAAAACGATTAAATTAAAATATTTAAAAAAGTATTGTCAACTTTATAAGCCTAGTAACAAGTTACTTTTTTCGTATTATTTTCAATGTAAATGTTTTTTAACATAAGGGGCACCGTCGGCAAAGTTTTCCAATCCATTGTAGGTTTCTTTTTAAATATGAATATTTAGACATTACTTTTCAGTGAATAAACCGGATTTGGTGACATATTATTTGTAGATTAAGTTCCTCTAGTGTTTCAATTATAAACTGTTTTCAAATTTTTTAAAAGGAGAAAATTTAAAACGGAAGGTTTTTATATTTGTGGAATTTGAAGATTTTTTCTGTTCGCATTGTTTAACATTATATTGTTAAAATGGGTAATGATGTTTAGGTAGCTTGATTATATTTTGATATACAATATATTTTCAGGCAGTTAATATCTTTATATCTTCAAAACTACTGGATTGATTTTGACCAAACTTCGTCAAATTACTTCTGTACATGGGGCATTGATGCCATTAAATTTTCAACTTAAAGGTCAATGGGGGTGAGGCTGTAGAGCAAGGTTACTCTCAGAATCTCGAGATTTTGCCTAATTAAGATCTTATTTTTCTTGAGTACCTTTTTTTAATTAAAAAATATTTTTTAAAAAGATTTTTGCAAAATCGCACCCCCGACCCAAAAAATTCTTTAAATAAACTAGTGGTTAAGTGGGTATACTGCATCTACAGTACCCGCTATCACCACAAGGAACGCTAGTGTAGTACCGAAAGACTAAATTAAGTTGCGTGTGTATGCGTGTGTAAGCCGCCTGACGGGAAAGTCCTACAACTTTATTGTCCGTTTTTTTTAAACGTTTATCAAAACTTAAAATTATTTAATTTCAAAACATCAACAAAAATTTGTAACATTAACATGACATGCATGTTTATGAAACACTTAAAACAATTTGGTTTTGAAAAAATGATGAATTTGCTTTAAAAGTTGAAGAAATAAAATCTGATTATACTAAATTCCTCCTACTAAATAGATTCTGTTATGTCCTATTTTAATTCTACAAAAAAAAATCATTAAGTTTTAACATCCCAAATTATACTATAATTAAATTATAAAATCGTTCATAAAGGAAACATACAGATTTTTCATAGTAATAAAAAATAATCATTTTTTTTATATGCGATAATAAAATTCTGGAACTGGCTTAACATAACTCGTTTTTTTTGTTAATAAATAAATGTAGCTACAACTATAAATACGTACTAATTATATAAAGGAAGCAGTACATTTTTTCTAAGCTTGATAAATTAAGAAGCTTTTATTAGTAAATGGCATTTTACATGTATTACAACTTGAATTCTGTATTAATTCAGAAAAATAACATACATACTAACAAACACATAAAAGTATGCTTTCACACTCTCTCTCGCTCTCTCACTCACTCTCTCTCTCTCTCCGTGTGTGTGTGTGTGTGTGTGTGTGTGTGTGTGTGTGTGTGTGTGTGTGTGTGTGTGTGTGTGTGTGTGTGTGTGTGTGTGTGTGTGTGTGTGTGTGTGTGTGTGTGTGTGTGTGTGTGTGTGTGTGTGTGTGTGTGTGTGTGTGTGTGTGTGTGTGTGTGTGTGTGTGTGTGTGTGGAGGGGTTGTGGGTGTGTTATATTCATTATGTATTATCTATCTTTATAGTAATTCATTAATTATCCCTTCTTAAATACAGAGATTTGTTATAAAATATGATTCTGCCAGTTTTGTTGTATGGAGCAGAAACGTGCACGCTACTTAAGGCAGATCTGAGTAAACTTGAAGTATTCCAAATGAGATTCCTATGCCAAATCATCAGAATTCGAGATCACATTTGAAATGAGGATATCCGCCATCGTTGCGATCAACAACCAACAATCGAAGAACAGATTCAAAAGCGAAGATTGCCGTAGTTTGGCTGTGTGCAGAATGAATGGAAACCGACTACCACACAAACTCCTCTGGCATGAACGACCCCCCATTGGAGAGTCCAACGAATAGCTCCAAAGAAAACTTGGATCAAGCAGATCGATGATGGTATACAAAACCGCAGGCTAAACCCTTAATGAGGCCAGGACAACGTCCATGGATCGCCATGTACGGAAGCGTCTTGTTAAACGAATAGTCGGCAACCACAGCAGCGTAGGGGCTTAGGAGTTGATCCAATCCAGATGCCAGCTAGGGATTGCATAAAGTAAAAGGAGAAAAACTCAACCAAAACCAATAACAGCTTAAGGAAATTTTTATCGATTATATTTCACTTACGTAAGCTAAACGATTCCAATCAATCTACATTCCTTCCTCCCGTTTTATACTCTACCACACAATACTACATTTCTGTAGAAAGTGATGGATAAAATAAAAATTATTACACTTTTTATTATTTAATTATAAGATTTACATAAATGAAAATTAGAAAATACTAAAATTTGTCATTCATAAATATTTTTATTCTTATGACGTTTTAATTATTAATATGCTATAGTTATGAGTTACAATCTTCTAATCATCCAGGTTAACTTAGTTAAGATCCCAAAAAGTAAATAATAAGAATAAAATTATATTATTGCGCAGTTATTGATGATATCATATAAAAAAAAAAAATTCTTTAATTCTAATCCGAAATAAATATTTTAAAGAGACATGAAGCTTATCTACTCTCCTTGTGTATAATTTTTCATATTTAAATTTAATTGTTAATGATGTGTTAATATGACCGATTGATAAGAAAATGGGAAGTAATAAAACTAAAAAATTAATAAGGATTGAAGAAAATTGAATGTTTTACTGTTACGTTAGATAAACGAGTTTGGTCCTTTGCCAATCGTGGAAATACGTCAATAAAATAAAATTAATATTTTCGTAGAAATTAATAAATGATAAATGAATTAAAATAATTGAAACTGTTATAATTTTTATTATAGAATTCTATTAATTTCATTGTTAAATGGTAATGTTAAGTGACAAGACGTAAGACAGATAAATAACTTTACTCATAAAATGTAACATTTTCTTGACATTAATGTAGCTAAATTTGAAAAACAGTTCTAACCAATCGTAAATAGCTGTTATTTATCCCATTTTGTATTAACGCCTAATAAGAAATTATTATTATCTTGAATATTATTTCCTAGTAAGGGAATTTTATTCAAAATAAAAATTTCTAGTCAATCAGCAATTGAAACCAACCTGTTATCTCTCCATTTTTGTATCTTCTTCCCTTTTCCCTAACAAGAATAAAAAACATTTTTACAATTTTATTAATCTACAAATTGAAATGTTTTTATAATTTAATCATAAAAGAATAAAACTAATGTATCCAAAAAAAGTTTCAGAAAAAAAATATTTTTTTCCAAATTAAGTTTAAGCTTTTATATATTACATAAATAAAATAAAATTATAATAATAAATACACTTACTCAGAGTAACGTTTCTTTGAATGTGTTGACTCCCATTTCTTATAAATCCTGCAACAAAGAGAAAATAAAAATAAACGTATTTATTATTAATAATATAGCACATTCATAAAATAAGTACATCACATCTAAAAAGGATTTCTATCTGCGAAAGATTTCACTTTAGAAATCCATTTTCCGCATGTCTGAATTTTTTTAATTTTAAATAGAAGATTGCATCACTAGAAAAATTTTAAAAGGAAATGCAAAATTATTTATTCTTTTTTGAACAACTTGATTTGCCAATAAGAAGAGGTATAAGATAATGTCAAAAGGTTATTCCAAGTTGTTATGAAATATCAGGTAAGACATTTTCAATTTTTTTATAAGTATCTGGTGATATAATGGAATGATTTGACTTCACTCCCAGGTGCAAAATTATAATATAAGAAGATTTTGTAAAATAATTCCTATTAATAATAAGATGGCTGAAGCTCGCCTTGAATCAATGATTCTTTACCATTTTAGCTCCACCCGCAGAAAGTGAAAAAAATATATAATGAATATTTCGCGAGCCCCGCCCCCAACCACAACCCAATGAAAACTAGTTAAAACTATTTAGCTGCAACGGGTATAAATATGTATGTATGAAGTGTTTAAACATGAGAAATTTACAGGTTTCCACTCGATGTATACGTGTTCCTAGCAATTTGAACTGCTGGCATAATATTTGCCACGAGACCGTCATGTTGGAACATACATATGATACGTTTGAAGAAGTCGTGCTTTCAGAGGCGTAAGGGACTGCAGAATGTCAGTTCAGTTTCGAATACAAAGCGTACGTCTAGTACCTTCATTTCAGTTTTTAAAAGCATATTTCACTGAAATTAATAATTATTGAGCTATCGATTTTTTAGTGTGTGGTGAAACGGGATAATTTTTTTTTTAGATTCTTATGGAAGGGAGCCATCTACATCCATTGAATCGATTAGTAAAAATAGAAGATTGTAAAATTAAAGTTATTTAATATGATTTTATCTCGCTGGATGGAAAGCCACAGTGCGTTGTTTGCTTACAAGTCCTCTCCGATGAACCAACCGGGTTGATCTAGTGGTGGACGCGTCTTCTCAAATCAGCTTAAAAAAATTTTAAAACATGTATATGTAATTTAATAGGCATTATTACATACGTGAATATGTAATAGATTTGGTGAAACATCTGATTATTTAATATTAATTGAAAATTATAATTTAAAATCGTATTGTTTCTGGATTTTCTAGTTTAATTTTATTTAATTATTATGGAATTTCTGTTTAATTTTATCTACATTAAAGTGAACTACAGATTGACTGAAAAATAAACTGTCACAAGAACAACATATACACTGTGGCATACATGCCCGAACTTTAATAAATTGCAAAAACTTATCTTAGTTCATTACTCCTCTGATATTGTCGGACAATATTCTCCCTAAGTCGGAATTGATCATTTCGTTTATTTGCTTTTTGTTGCGAATCATTTAATCGCTCTTTCGTTTGATATAATTATTCTGATCTTTATTTGTGTACACGTTCTCCAGTTTTAAAATTTTCTTTCTCTTTATTTTCATCATTCTCTCTTAATCTTTTTATTGTTTCTTTGTCTTAACGTGTTCATCCTCTTTATAATATCTCTTAATGTTTTTATTCTTTCCTTGTTTTTAATATTTTCTGATCTAGTAATACGAGTAATAAAGGGACTTTTAATCTATCCTAATATTTCATGTAAGATTATTGAATTAATAATTATATAAATATTTGATGTTAATAAAAACTAATATTTCAGCAATTGTGTAACTGTCCACTTTATTAAAGAATTGAAGGAATATATCTCACTTTCAAATGAAATAAGTTTAAATAAGATACAGAAAAAAATGTTTATATGTAATTTAATAAGAGTACAAGGAAGTCATGTGGTGTTCACATCAGATTTTTTTATTTAATGAGATGTTATGCAAGTGGGATTAATTGTTAAATATTATCACAAAAAGTGGATGTAATTTCATATTTTTAAAATAATTAACATTTTATTTAAATAGCCTCAATTTTATGAAACAAGGCATGAATCTATAAAATTTTTAAAAATATTTTTATAAGTTTAACAAAATATTTAAAAAAAAAGAAGGAAAAACGGGAAGAAATATTCAAATTATGTGATTTTGTTCCAGAATTAATTTAATTTAATGATAAGAGATATAAGTTCGGAAAGTTATTTTTGAAATAAATAAAAAGATGATAATTTCAAACCTATACAAAAAAACTGAATTGGGATCTAATGATCACTATAGCTTCAAAGGCGTTATTACCCTTAGTCGAGAGGTGGTCCTGATATCTTGGGGGTAAATATTATTTAGAATCAGTTCTATTCAAACTGACAGAAGCGGTTCGGTAGTTTAAAGAGCAACCAAGAAGAAAAATATAAATTACGAGACGCATTTATTTAATTAACGTAAATTTTACACTACAACAAATAACAAAGCGTAAACAATTTGATCACAAGTATTAATTACGTAAAGTGCATTAATTAAATAAATAAATTTTTAAATTTTGCACTTTAAGGAAACATAGTTACACATTCTGAGAATGGAAGGTGAGTGAAACTTAAGATAATCGTTCCAGTTCTCTATGTTTGTAAAAGCAGAGACCGATTCCATTGTCAGAAGTAGCCGTGCTAATGACCTGTTCTCAAGAAGAACCTACTTTCCTGTCCAGCCACCAATGGTAGCCCTTCACACGCGTGCTATAGCTACTAACTACTACTAGTACTAGTACTATAGCTTCTGGAGATGCTATATACATCACTCAATGCTAACCACGTGTTATTTTTCAATTAATATCAAGCAAGAATTAATCCAATGTCTAAAAATGGTGTATAATTGTATTATGTGATAGTATATCTAAACAAAACAATTTCAAAATACAGACAACCTTAGTTTATTATTACAACAGAGTACATCCGCCCATTTAATAGCAAAGAAAAGAAACAAATTTATTTCACAAAAATAAATAATTCACTTTAAAAACATCTGATTTGGGACTTTTATGACGAAAAATTAAAAATTTTAACTTATAAACAAATCAGTAACACGTGCGATCATTTAATCATGCACTACGTGCATTATTTTAACATTCTTTAAGTTATCATCGCAGGCAGAAATAACGTTCGGGAGTACAGAAAAGTCACAAAAAAAATTAGTTCTACATGAATAACGAATAAATTTCGTAGAGAAACTGAAACTCCAGACATTGTTAAAAGAATAAGGTATGCCTTTGGTTTAATAACCAGGTGTAAAGTAATGGGATGGGCATACTGGATAATGAGTTTTTTAGTGATGAGGCGTATTTTCATTTTAACGTTTAAGTCAATAATCAGAACAACAGATATTGGCCAACAAAAAATTCACATATCTTATACCAATCGCCTCTACACTCACAGAAGGTGTGCGATTTCTCGACGACGAATAGAGGGCCTGATTTTTTATTTTTACGAAACACGTGACTGTCCTCACAGTCATCAGCCTGGCCTCGGTCGGGATGGCACGGATGTAAATGGTTCGGCAGACATTTGCATCAGTAAATACATATCAAATTTCGCCTTCACGTAGGCCTCAGACGGAAACCTTCACAACCAACCTAACATTATTCCCTCAAACTAACTGACCGAAACCGCGGACCCCGCTCCTAGTACAGATTTTACAACACCGTTCGTGACTGTGAATGCCTCAGAAGAAGAACGAGTTTAAAGTTAAATCAGTGCTACACTCATACCAATCAAAATTGTGTTTTATGCAACATAGAAATTCAGACCTACACCCAAATAAGTCGATCAGTTTAGGTCACCTAACAAGGGGAACGCAACCTCATTCCGGTCCGCGCAGCAGCCGGAGACAAACCCCGCAACCACCCATCACCCGGTCCCATCATGGTATCTCGCGTAGCATTACCAAGTTACGATCAGGACCGCCACCGGCGGAGGGAAGCCACGTCCCCGGTCGCATGGGCTACCATACCAGCCACTATAGACCACTCCTCGCGGATCATCCAGTTGGTACGGAGATCCAGAAAGGAATGTATTCTTTTAAGTTCTCTAACAGCTCGTGAACGTTCGACCTTGTATCGGGGACAGACGTAGAGGACGTGGTCCACTGTATGTATCTTCAGTCCCGCAATCCGGGCATTGACTCGAATCCACCAAACGAAACCTAACCAAACTCGCCCGAAAGGGACCATGCCCGGAGAAAAACTGTGTGACATACCGATTGTGAATACCATAATATAATTATACAATTTTTAGCGCTTCACCAGCTGGATGAACGCTATTGTTATCTGAAACAAGACGGGGCAATGTGCCGTGCCAAAAAATACCACTGAATTTTTGGAAGAAATGTTTGGTGATAGCATGATCTCTCAAGTTTGTGGACGGACCGTCGTTCCCTTGATTTATCGTCACCAGACGATAAATCAAGGGTTAATGTCTGGGATTTTTGGAATAACCTGTATATTAAGCAAACCCACGTACTCTATAAGACCTGGAGCGAGGTATTACTGCAGAGATGAGTTAATTCCATTAGCCCTGATGTCTTGCGAAGGGTGTCGTCAGGAAAATGGTGGACATTTCCAATACTTGCTTTAGGACATTACCAGTTGTGCATAACTACATTTCACGAATCAAATCAAATGCGAATATCTCTGTATTATAGTCCATAGTGGAATTTTAGTGTTAGTATCATGGTTTACACGATAAAACGATCAAACAGACAGATAGAATGCAATAAAAAACTCAAAGAAGATAGTTTTAACTTCATTAATACTTTTAACAGCTGTAGTACATAAATGATTAAGAATAATATCTCAATAATTGTAGGATAGTAGACTGATCTTTTCGCCTTGCATAGTGCAGCACTTAATTAACAGTTATGAATGCATAAATAAATGATGAAAAATAACGAATTCTAGGCAAAAATAAAAACAATTATTTTTTAAACTCATCAGCAATAACCGTAATTAGTTTATTATGTAATATCGGTGCGAAGAAGGTCGGAAAAGCTCAGTTAAAAATATTGATATACTTGTCCAAGTGTTTGACTCCAATTGATATCAACTAATAATTTTATTGCTATGAATGATAATGTTCTAATAAAACTTAGTTATAATAGAAGGAGGAAGTTAAAATTAATCTGCAGAACAAAAAAAAAGTACGTTTAAAACCAAAATAATCAATTGTTTAAAATTAGAACCAGTATCAGATGAAAAGTGACCTAAAATTCCTTATAAAATAGAGGGAAAAGAAAAGGTATATATTTGCATAAACACGATTACAAACCACGAGATAATGTTTTAATAAAAAAAATTAAATATTTTTGTGTAATGGATTATTAACCAACTATGAAATTTAGGTTTTTTTTATTAATTTCCTTAAGTTAAACAAATTTGTCAACTTTTTGATGCTAATTTACAATTTTTTCTCTTCTTAAATTAAATTAACCGAGTAGTCAAATTACAGTATTTTCAATAAGAGAAAGTCTTGTTAATAAGGAGGTAACTCCCTCCTAGTCACGAGAATGAATAAAATCACGGGACAAAAATTATCTTGTGTGAGAATCATCCGACTGCTTTCGAAAGACCTGTTTAACTTCTTTCATTAGAAAGACATACTGAGAAATTGTTATATATCTCTTTAATCTACTCGTAATTTTATTATCGACTGAGAAAAATGTTTCATAAATATAAGAATGTCATTTTTTTATCATGTGAATAATAAAGAAAAGAGTGAAAATTAAATCAGGAAAACATCAATTAAATATCAAATTAAACAGGATAGACTAAATTTTAATATTGTATATTTAAAAAGAAACTGAATTACAATTGAAATACGTAAAAATAAGTGAAATATATTTTTTGATTTGAACAAGTTAACAAAAAACTAATAATTGAAAATGATTAATGATTACATAAAAAAAGAGATAACATTACGTTGTGAAAAATACGAAATTAAGTCATAAAGTATTACTTATATAAATAGTTAAATCAGATAATTTGCCATTAGTAATTACATAAACTTCCTTGCATTTTTAGAAAAGTAAATCATTTTTTTTTTTTTTTTTTTTTTATCTTCAGTCATTTGACTGGTTTGATGCAGCTCTCCAAGATTCCCTTTCTAGTGCTAGTCGTTTCATTTCAGTATACCCTCTACATCCTACATCCCTAACAATTTGTTTTACATATTCCAAACGTGGCCTGCCTACACAATTTTTCCCTTCTACCTGTCCTTCCAAAATTAAAGCGACTATTCCAGGATGCCTTAGTATGTGGCCTATAAGTCTGTCTCTTCTTTTAACTATATTTTTCCAAATGCTTCTTTTTTCATCTATTTGCCGCAATACCTCCTCATTTGTCACTTTATCCACCCATCTGATTTTTAACATTCTCCTATAGCACCAAATTTCAAAAGCTTCTAACCTTTTCTTCTCAGATACTCCGATTGTCCAAGTTTCACTTCCATATAAAGCCACACTCCAAACATACACTTTCAAAAATCTTTTCCTGACATTTAAATTAATTTTTGATGTAAACAACTTATATTTCTTACTGAAGGCTCGTTTAGCTTGTGCTATTCGGCATTTTATATCGCTCCTACTTCGTCCATCTTTAGTAATTCTACTTCCCAAATAACAAAATTCTTCTACCTCCATAATCTTTTCTCCTCCTATTTTCACATTCAGTGGTCCATCTTTGTTATTTCTACTACATTTCATTACTTTTGTTTTGTTCTTGTTTATTTTCATGCAATAGTTCTTGCGTAGGACTTCGTCTATGCCGTTCATTGTTTGTTCTAAATCCTTTTTATTCTCGGCTAGAATTACTATATCATCAGCAAATCGTAGCATCTTTATCTTTTCACCTTGTACTGTTACTCCGAATCTAAATTGTTCTTTAACATCATTAACTGCTAGTTCCATGTAAAGATTAAAAAGTAACGGAGATAGAGAACATCCTTGTCGGACTCCCTTTCTTATTATGGCTTCTTTCTTAAAGTAAATCATATATGCACGAATTAATTTCGTGTTAATACCTTTCTAGTTGCTATAGTGATAATTTGGTTGTAAAAAATAACTATATAAGTGATTAGCAGTTAGAAATAAAAAAGAAAAAAAATGTAGAAATAAACAAAGTATATCGTTGGGAATAAAATAAAATATTTGTTTCATCGATATAATTACGTTTACATCATACAATGTGTTTGATTAGTAAAAAAAAAAAAAAAAATATTGCACTAATACCTAATAAATTTATTGCATGATCAAGATTGTTATCAATATCATATCACAATGAAGTATAACTTATATGGCGCTTATATTTAACTTTGTGGATTGTGAAAAATAATAATAATAATAAACGAATTGCATATCAGTTTTTATTTAGAACGAGGGATATAATAAGTTGTGAAGCTGCTATAAGAAAGAATGTTCGACCTAGATAGAGAAATGAAAATATGTTTTATTAATTGATAAAGAAATTTGACAAAACAAGTTAGAATATAACTTGATGATATTGAAAAAAAAGATTAGATTAAATCAGAGAGGTAGAAGATTTATGAAAGAAGTATACGAACGAATACAGGGAGTCTGAATTAAAAGTGAAGATGAAATAGAGGACAAATTAAGAAGACCAGTTACGCAAGGATCACACCGGTTCTTAAAAGCGGATTTTCAAAGAATTAGTAGAAATCGCTACTGAATCCGGTCAGATTTTCTAAGGATGGAACAACTTTTTTTTATGTTTTGGAGTCTCCTGATCACGATTCTACAATGTTTATATACATATGTATGTATGTATGTATATATATATAAGATATTTACGTCAGCTCTAACGGACGTAAATCTTAACCGATTTTAACGAAACTTGCTATGGAGATGTAATCCTATTGGAAATAGAATCCTATTAATTTTCAAGAGAATCGATTCACAGAAACCAGAGTTAAAGAAAAGAAAGCTGGAATTTTGGGTACATTTTCAGGTATTTCATAATACTGGATACAATTTTTAATCGATTGTTTGAAACTTGGTAGAATGTTGTAAACCTATTAGAAAACCTCTTGATTTTTAAGCAAATAGATTTTAAAAAACCGGTATTACAGGCAAACAACTGGATTTTTGGGTACGTCTTCGAAATTTTTTTAACTTAAAAGATGACATGTTAGAAATGCAAAATTAATTTTTGTGAGCACCGCCAGGTGCAAGTCTGTTTTTGCAAATATTCAAATTCAAGATATCATGTTTGAAACCAAAATCAGATTTTTATGAATACCGCCAGGTGCGAGCTAGTTTCGTAATAATCCACAATGTGAACTAGTATGAAAAAAGGGGTTTTTCTTAAAAAAAAATCAGTTTTGAAGTTTTAATCATTTTGGTTCTTTTTTGGGTCAATTTCAACATTTTATTTTTTGTAAGCACGGCTCCAAAATTATGAAAATTATGGGTAACAGTATCAAAGCGGGTTGATGACAAGTAGTATTGTTAAACAATTGATGTCAGAATTCACAACTATGTGAAAAAGAGGAAGAAAAAAATATTCAAATATGAGGTAATATAAAATTACAAATATAACATGAAATACAAAAAATTGGGAAAAGTAACTAAAACCCTCAAGGCAATATTATTTTTAAAAATAATTACAGCAGTGCATCACCATTTCTTTCTTAAGTTATACCGGAAATCCGCCCTTCTGACGTAATAACTGCGAAAGTTTTTATATTTATGGACGTCAACCAAAAACCTATGAAAAAAATAAATAATAATATGACTGTAAAAAACAGGGGAAAAATAATCAGTAAACCAAGTAATATTAGAAGAAAGCAAAAAAGTCTCCCCTTCCCAATTTCCACCCTTGTGGTTCGATTTAGCCCATTAATGAACTCACAGAGATTTTGGGTCGTTATATTTTATGTATCAGTTTGAAAGTGATTGGCGCAAAATTACGGCAGTTATCGTGTCCAAAAGAAAGTGAAATATGTATATATATAAATGAAATATATATATAAACTTTTGAACTGACGCTGGTTGTGGGGTCTGGGGGATGTGAAACGCGAAGATATGTTGAAATTTTCCGGAAGTTGAATCATGGTACCCATTAAAATAGGTAGCTTTCTTATGAAATCTACCTAAAAGCAAACTAAAAATGAAAAAGCAACATTTAAATAATTCAAAAAAAAATTTGGATAAAAAAGTAAATACGAATGAATCAAGGAAAAACATTTACAAAATGTTTTTGAAAATATAATATTGTATGTAAAACATTCACCTAAATTTTATTTAGAAATAATATTTTTGGATTTCTGAAACGATATAAATCTGATTTGAAATTTCACATTACAATTTTATTTTAAATTTTGATGTAAATATATTACAATAACGAAGTAGTAAGAAAAAAATACTAAGCCGTATTTTATATTGGAATAAACTATAAAGGCAACGGATGTACATGGTATTTACACGCAACAATTCATAGTTTATGGTTACAATAATTGTTATAATCTATAAGTCATTAACCTTCCCCCTTCAATAAAATCGTTATAATCTTCTATCTTTTTACATAAATTCTGAATATTCTGTGGATATGAATTACCTTGAACTTCGTATTACAAAAGAAACAACAGAAAACAGGTTTATAGCAAAAGGTTTAATTAATAATTCAAATCACGGTTAAAACAAAATTGTTTCAAGAAAATAGGAATGTAACCGTAACTTTTAATAGGATTAAAATTTAATGTGATTCCAATTAGAGATAGTCACAAAAAAATTAAAAATTACCTACCATCTCTAACTAAAGAAATAAAAAAATTCTTTGTCGTTATTCCTTCAAGTTACGAGGAAAATATAAAAGGGTTATGCATTCATAAAAGACTATCTATATCTATATATATAATGGGAAAGGTTTTCATTTGTTTGGAATAAACAAAAACAGAAAACAACTCGATCAAGCAAACAAATTTTTACCCATGTTTCTTGGAATAACTGAGAAACATGATCAGAAAAATCTCTAATATATATATATATATATATATATATATATATAGTATGTAGCAGTGGAGATTTGCCGGTTGAAGCACAATCTTTAACGAAATGAATTAATGAACTGTGAACTGTCAGTCTCTATCATTGTGTGGGCTGGGTTTGAACTGAATAATAAATCAATCGGATGAATAATATTACAAAAAATAGAATTAAATGTTCGTTAAGTAAAATAAAAAGATACCCTCGTCGAAGCCTGTAACCCTTAGTGGGCGCGTTATCATTTGGCGAAACGACAGATGCCTCCCTCCCAGTAATGGGTGATAGGAAGGAAATCAAATACCATCCGTAGACCAACAGGTGAAGAAATGGTCAACGGTCTCGAAGGCAAATGAGGAAGAAATTCCGAACGGCGGAGAGGATGGAAGAGCGGGTCTCCAAATATAACCCCAGGGCAGGTCCAGGTGTTCAAAAGATGGCCCCAATGGTCTCGAAGGCAAATGAGGAAGAAATTCCGAACGGCGGAGAGGATGGAAGAGCGGGTCTCCAAACATAACCCCAGGGCAGGTCCAGGTGTTCAAAAGATGGCGCCATCACTGGAATTACTCTGCAAGACGTTGGTACCGTCTTTAGAGGACATAAATCATACTCACAAATTTTAAAGTAAAAAGCGAGACCGGAAAAATGGACATAAATGTAAAATTTCTTTGAGATCGGAACAGGCGATTCGCCTAAACCCTCATAAGAAGAAGAACATAAAATAATATTAAATTAATTGTTTAAGAATAATGCGCTTCCCGTGGGGACTTTGTGGGAGGCTAGAGTGGACTGCGTATTGCGGGCACTTCATGAGAGGCTAGACTAATCATTACCATCAAAGTAATTACAATCATAGTAACAAACGGAGTGCTTCTAGGACGTTGTTTTGGGAGATGCAACAGGGTGCTCTTATAATATCGACCAATATCGGCCATCGACCGAGGCTCTAACTCTCTTGAAGATTAAGATATTAAAAATATTCATTATTTCTCCGCCCCCAAGGAGGGTGAAGTTGTGAATTATAGATATTCATTAAGGAAAAATAGATTAATTTTTACTTCATTATTATATTTCTGCCACCATGGCAAAGAAATAAGATATGATTTTTCGCCCTCAGATGTCTGCACTTTAGTTACCGTAGTTACTACTATACTGTCTTTTGTAATTTAGTTCTTTTTCAGGTTTCTATAAAGCCTGAATACTATAATTATTATTTATCAGTATTATTCTCACCCATGAAAAAAACGTACAGTGCGAATGTCCAAGGGGTGGAACCTTCTGGAAAGATGGGAATGGCGAGCGAAGCGGGCTCTGCAACAATGGGGTAGACTTCTTGGCTTCAGGAGGCCCCTAGGAGCCCCCGAAATGCCTACGGGATTCTCCTGGGCTGACCTGAGGTTGGAGGGTCCAGGTTCTGGCTAGACTGGCCGACTATTACATAATATTATATAAGCATCAGTTTCTTAATTTTTAAATTAGAGGACACGTGATTTATGCTTTCCCAGCTAAAATTCTACTGCTGCTGCAATAGTTGTTCTTGTGTTATAAGGTTTGATGTTTTTGTAGTAATTTTTTTATTTGGTTTTATCTTTATTTCTTCTTTTGTGTTATGTTACGGTTGCGAGTTGAACTCAACTTCTAACCTATCAAGTAGATAGTTGCGTTAATTTCAGTTCCTTCATATCACTCAGTCTTGTTAAAGGCTCGATAGATGTATTTTTTTTTTTAAGAGATAATTTTCTAGTAGTAAAACCGATGGAAATATCCATGGATATATCCATGGGGTACTCGCATCGCTGGCATCCTGACTGAGGCAAGAACAAGGCTGAGAGAAGCCTTTTGCCGAGGTTCTGAAGATGACCTCCGGTAAAGCCCATAAGGGTTAGGTACAGAGGAGGTGGCGTAGCTACTGAAACTCCCCTGCAACATGGAGGAGGTCAGGATGCTGCAGCAGCAAAAATGTAAAAAGAGAAAGTATAGGGATCGGCCAAAATTTAAGGTAGGTGGTTTTTGTTTCCAACTCTCTCTCTTTCACAGTCAGAAACCCACTGATTTTCTGAGTAAAACGCGCAACTTCAAACTTCAACTTAAGAATACGTTGTTTGTTGTCGACCTTAAATTAAACGTAACTCAACAACACTCAACCAATCTCCATAAAATTTTAATACGCACAACATCAAATATATTGCTAGATCTTGTCTAAATTTCAATGAAAGTGATTGTGTAGTTTTGGGGAATTTTGAGCCACAAAATTTTGTAATATATTTTATACAGTATACATATATATATTACATTTGAAGTGAGAGATATTTTCGTACTCCTCATATCTCAAAAGTAAATAAAATTCATTTTCACTTCCCAATCCCAACGTGCCACAGTAAGTAATTACACTTATTTGAAAAGTAGGTAAAAAAGGAATGTGTAGTTTCCATCAATTACAGTCTTTGACTTAGAAAATTAAGATTTAGTACGATTTAAGTTATTTAAAATTCCAAAGTTAAAAAACCTAAACTTTCCCCTCTTAGAGAAGGATATTAAATAGTATTTATAAATAGTTTTTTCTAATAACTCGAAAATTTGTTAATCAAAAAAGTTGAAATTTGGTTTTATATAAATATCCTTGCTTAGGGCCTAATTTTCGATCCCATCGGACAAGGGAATATCACTTTTTTTTTTAGTAAACTATATATAATATTTAGCCTTTTTGAATAACATTGAATCAGATTAAGGCAACTTATTTAAATAAATAAAATTGCTCCAATAAATAAACCCTTGGTACAAAAAACAAGGGGTTTTATGGGACCCATACTTAAAAAATCAATTTTCTTAAACATTAATTTCTAGATTGAAAATCAAATTGTATCTAGTGTTAATGTAGTCGATACAGCAGATTTTTAAAGATAAAGAGTGTCCAATGAGATCCAGATTAAGAATTTAAACTATTTTTTGATGTTTTTTAATTTTTGATACTTTTTTTTGTAAGTTGTGGCTTGTTATTAAACATTTTATAGGAGGTAACTGTCGAGCAAGGAGCATAAATAGGGAAAACCCTTTTTACTAAAAAATTACGTTTTTTTCTTAGCACTAATACTTTAATTAAAGCATAATTTTGATGATAAAAAGCCATTTAATCAAGGAGTTCAAATGATATCTACAACGTTTACTACAAATTTCTATTTTTATTCTTAAATGTATATTTAATATTGCACAATTTTAAACGTAAAATCATTGTTTTAACAGGAGAGTCAAATCAGATCTAAAATTTTAATGAAGATTTTGTTCTTTTTCGCAACTGTACACTAATATTGCATAGTTAAATCAATATTAAAAATCCTATAGAATATTTGAAATAAAAATCAATCGATTACCAATTAAGTTATAAATCGTTATGTTAAAATTTTAGAACTGCATCTTAAAAATAATTAATTAGAATTCTTATCAGTATTACGCCTATTCAGAGATTTATTGAATTTAAAAAATATATAATTACTTAGGGAGAAAAGCATTAGCTATTTTTTTCTTTTTTTTACTGCTAAGATGAGTGGAAACACTTTTGAATAACATTGAATCAGATTAGGGCAACTTATTTAAATAAATAAAATTGCTCCAATAAATAAACCCTTAAGGTAAAAAAACAAGGGGTTTTATGAAACCCATACTTAAAAAATCATTATATAACTGTATCATTATATAACTGTAAGGTAAATCCACAAAAAAGTAGAACAAAAAGGAATTCTTTCCTATTTTGTTTTAAGATGACATTAACATGTTTTAGAACTAAATACTGACGGGTAAAGTGTATTTAATAAATAAACATGCTAAGTAGTGGAAACGTTGCGTAGTGGAACGCCTTTCGGTATTTCCTGTTAACCCTTAAACCACACATTCACGTCAGAATAAAAACCAAACACAATTAAGTCTGGTGGTCTTCCTGAAGAGTAATCTTAAACAAAGAAACATAAAGTGTACTAAAGAATAATATACGTAAAAGCTCTTGAATTATATTGCTTGGTAAAATAACAATTCCACATTTCTTCCTTTAAACGCCTTGTATTCTACTCAAGTCATTTCTATTCATCAGTGATTTATGTCTAACGGATAAAAAGGAATAAAGCATAAATTCGTTGTGGAATGTTTGCACATAATGATATATATATATATATATATATATGTGTGTGTGCGTGTGTGTGTGTGTGTGTGTGTGTGTGTGTGTGTGTGTGTCAACGTGTGTGTGTGTGTGTGTGTGTGTGTGTGTGTGTGTGTGTTTGCCAACGTGCGCTATGCAGGTAATTTAATATAATTTATTTTTATAATATACATTGTATCTTTTAAAATGTTTTAAAGTAGAAAATGTATGCTTCTTTTATTATATGCATGAATACACATTTAGAATTTATATTCATTTATGGTATGATAAATTTTGGATTACAAAAATTAATTTTATAAGTAACATTAATATATTAAAAAAAATACTAACAATAAATTAAAATTATTTAAATATTATATAAATTATACATATACATATATATATATTTTTTTGTTATGAAATAGCAAATAAAAGTATAGAAAAGACAATGAGCTGAATCGCAAAATCAGTACAGATCAGTGAAGAGACCTCACCAGGTCGGCCAATTTGCTGTAGCGTTAAGAATTTCTAGCTTGGCGGGACGTGCATTGAACCGTTTTGTTGTTAAAGGAAAATACAAACGATTCTAGTTAGTTTTTTCTTTTTTACGTCAGATTTCCATCATTTCTGTATGCTACATATAACTTATTTACTTTCCTTTCCTAATTTTTTTTCACTGTTATTCGTTACTATATTAACAGCTTTATCAATTTAACACGGTGACCGAACTGTACAGTTTGAAAAAATAGATTTCATAATAAAATCTTACGAAATCTTAATTCTTAACTTATATTGGTGAAGGATTTTCCCTAAATAAAAGAAGAGGAAAAAAGGAAATTAAAATTTCTGTTGGCGGGACTTTCAAAACAATTCATTTGTGTATTTCTTTGTTTTAACGATTTGTTATGCTAACTGTCACTTGGACAATTAAGATGAAGACTGAATTTCACTATTCATTAAATAAATACATAGTGTTTGTTATTAAATTTAGAAATATTTGTGCACGCAGGTTCTAATATTATCAAATAATTTATCTTTTTAACACTGTATGATGACTATCAGATTTTGAAATAGTAAATGATGAATAAATGTACCAATAATTTCATATAAATAATTTCTAAATTTTGAATTTACACAAAACAATATTACAGATTAATAAAAAAGAAGAAGAAATGTGAAAAATACCACATTATACTCCAAGTTAATAAATTAAATCAGTTAGAAGAGTACATTATTTAGTTTTTATTACGAAAATGAAAGGAAGAGAGAACGTATGATTTCTGATCGCAGATTTCTTAAAACTGAAATATCGAAGGGCTTCGCAAATAAATAATTATTATATTTTTGAACTGATCTTTTTTTCTTGTTTCTTCAGTATCATTGAAAGGAGACATTAAAAAGTTTTGTAATTTTCATTCACGGAAATTAGCTATTTTTATAAATGTAAAATCAATATTCAGACCATATTTATTATGATACTTTTGAAATCAGTCGGCGACTGAAGCTGAAGGTCACACTTCGCTAATCCTGCCAACCTTACCAAACCTGATTATTCTCTTTTACCACTCTAATGTGTTTTATAGATAGCTTTGCATTAATTCTTATTTGTTTTTGTATAATAAACTCTTGGTAGTCCGTACAAATAATTAATTTTCATTTGAAATGTTTTTTCTTAGATGGCCAAATTTTGCATATTTAAAAAAATTACTTCACGATTTCTGATGATTTTTAACATAGACGATACTTTTATAACGAAAAAATTGAAATTTAATACCGTTACATTTTTATAATTAACAAAAATACGTATACTGTTACAGTTCAAGTACCTCATACGATAGACCACAACAAATAATACGGTTTGTATTTAAAAATGTTTTTACAGTATTTTAAAACATTTGTTTATTATTAAGATTAATGTTCAAAGTGTGATGAAACAATTAATTACAACAAAATGATATTATTGTATATAAATATCCATGCTTTTAAATCTACGGATGGTTGTATTTTAAAATTTAGATCGGTCTTCTTCGTTTTTCTTTAAAATTTTATAAAAAAATAAAAAATAAATGTAAACTGTCCTGAACTCAGGCATCAACCCAAAAAGATTTTATTTTATTATACTAATTTAAAGAACTTATTGAAAATAGACCTTACGATACTATAAAATAAATGTTTGTTGTACAAAAAGGGACGACAGTTTCTAAAAGTGCAGTCTTAGTTTAACTCACCACGAAATAAAATTTTTCCAATACAAAACATGGTGTGTTGGTTTGCTGTATGTGGTCACAATTTATTTTGAATGAAGCGTTAACATCTTAAGTAAAAAATTGAACTAACAGCTGTATAATAAATTTTACTGCGTACTATAAACAGTACGTTTACCTAACATTTATTATACTTATTATTTTTTTACTTTTTGTTAAAAAAAATTATTGTAGACATAGGTTTTTTGAAATCTTATAAAATTAAGTAAGTAAGTATAGAAGCACCGTGCTTCTTGATACGAACGACATATAAATATATATATATATATATATATATATATATATATATATATGTATGTATTACTACTTATACTTCATTATATTTCTATCACCATGGCCGCAGAAATATAATTAGATAAAATTACTAATCATTAATTAAAATACTTAATATTCTTACAAATATAATGATAAGAACGCGTCAAAGGTCCAGGGGGCTCCGCTCTCTGGCTAAACGGTTGGACGAGCCCTGATCGGCTATTATCGCAAAAAAACATGTAACTCCAAATTTCGTGAAAGAAGAATTAGCGACCAGAATCTGCAGGGCCTTGTGATAAAGTTACATGTAAATAAAATCATGAAAATTTATCTAATATAAGTAAAAAAGAGCTATTATTTATTTCACATTTTATGAATTTTTTAATGACTGATTAACCTTAAAATTATGTTAATAATTTTAGTAATCATCAGTATGTTCATTGCACTTCGAGACAGTAAAACATTTAAAAAAAAGTATATTACGTGAAATGGTGATAAACAAATGTATTTCTATAACAGCAACGAGAAATTAAAAGGTAATCGTTTAAACGAGTAATTAAAGTTAAGTCACCCTTCCCGTCTAGCTTGGGGGCTCTGCTTCCCAGACCCTCTGTATTCATTAAATTCATACTTGTAAGAAAAATAATGGTAATAAAAATTAAATCCTGTTCAATTTTTAAAAAATATCGGCGTTTTGTAATTTCTTTTGAACAAAAGTTTGGTCAATACAGAACTCGAAACTTTGAGTGATCTGAAGAATGCGGGTTTCAAAGTAAAAGGTCTCTATCTTAAAAATATTAGTTACAGCTGGTTACCCATCCTTTGTACGGGTAAAAATGTACTTTCCCTGGTGCTTAGCATTACCTGACTTAGCGCTACTAGCAGCGCTAAGGACCGTAATTAGTTTCTCATTTTTTAAATAGTTTTTAGTAAAGTAACCGGAGGCAGATGCAGCCAGTCGCATCGAACGTACAATCACAGTGGCAGTGGCAATGTTGGTTGAGCCACCCGATGTACATCGCACACCCGATAAAAAAATTAAATTAAAAAAAATCCGAAAATGATTTTTAAATATTTATCAGAAGCGTATTTGTAAGCCAAAATAGAATAAACGTCTCATTAGTGTAGTCCCACACAGGGAAAATTTGGAAATGTTGGTCAAAATGTTTTACCTTTCTTCACTCCTTTCAAGGTCGATATTCAAAAAAACTCTAGAAATTGTGTTTTAGGTATTCACATGAAGATTACACACACCAAAAATCAAGTTGATATTTTGATATGTTACCGAGAAGTTTAAAAAGTAGTCAGGTTTAAAAAAAATTCAAAATCCATATTAACCCTATACACTCAGAATTTCAAAAAAATAAAAAAATTGTTCTTTAAATATTCAAACAAAGAGTACAGACAACAAAAATCAAGTTGATATCTTCATTTTTTTACCAAGGAATTAAAAAAAAAAAATGTTAAAAAAATTAAATTTTACTCTATTTAACCCTTTAAGGCGGAATTCCAAAAAATCCTTTGTTAGTGTACACTTTTTTTTCCTGTTTAGCCTCCAGTAATTACCTATCAGATAATACTTCAGAGGATGAAGAATGAGGATGATATGAATGAGTGTAAATGAGGTGTAGTTTTGAACAGTGTCAGTTCGACCCATTCCTGAGATGTATGGTTAATTGAAACCCAACCACCAAAGAACATCGGCATCCAAGATCTAGTATTCAAATCCGTGTAAAAATAACTGACTTTACTAGGACTTGAACGCTGGAACACTCGACTTCCAAATCAGCTGATTTACAATGATGAGTTCACTACTAGACCAACCCGGTAGATTTGCTAGTTTACACTTGCACCGTAAGTAACTTATCTCCAATAGTTTATGCTGGGCGTTGATTATGAATTACTCACGACATGTATATATATAAATATATATATATATATATATATATATATATATATATATATATATATAGATAAGCTTGTTTTAAAGAAAACTTAATTATATTTTCTTCAGTTTATACAAGGAAGTTTACGTAATCGCTCCTTAATGTAGATAAACAACAAATAAATTGGAAAATTATTTAACCCTCATACTTAACTTAGTTATTCATTCTTAACTCTAAGATGAATAAAAAATCCTTTATTCATCTTAAGCACCAAATATTGTTACTTAAAAACTTACCAAAACATATAACAAAAAAAAAACATTTTGTGTATTTTTTTTTGTCGGGAAGAATTTTTTATGTATACGGTAAATATACGTATACTATATTTCATATTAATGATTTTAATAGTTTTAAAACAGGAAATGTTCTGAGTTCTATTAATCGGAATAAAATTAAATTGTACTTTATTTTTAAGCATGATACGTTTACGTTTTCAGTTATTTTAATAAACATATCATACTTTTAGTTATTTTATATTTTTTTTAAGAAATAGTTTTATAACAATGAAAAATAGACACTGAAAACTGATTCATGAAAAATTGTTACGGCAAATATCAGTGTGGAAGTACTAAGCTGTGATCTTTTTATGTTTGATGATCTCGCCACATAAGCTTGAAGCTTGTGAGGGAGATATAGAAATTACATTTTTTGTAGCGCATAAAAAATTCGATGCCTGACCGGGATTCGAACCCGAGACTTTTAGATGGATGGCCGAGATATCCACGAAGGTGGGAAATTATGATAATTACCTTTATCCGACATTCTTTTTAAATAGATTATATTTCATATATAAAACGTACTACCAAATTTAACTTTTTAATGAACTATAATTAATTGTTTCTAAACATTCCATAGGTCCTATAATAAAATCTTTTTAAATCGGTGGAACTTCTATCGAAAGGAATAAGTAGTAAATCACATAATAACATAGATTATAAATGGATTATGTAACGGATTGCTCTTCTCATACGACAAAGAACCAGCTGATTTTTTTTTCTTCGACTGCTCTGATGTGGAATATTTAATCAGCTTTTTATTTATAAAAATCCATTCATCCGTAACGTGATAATTTTTTTTTCTTATTAAATTTTTTTTAATATAACTTAACTAAATGAATTTCTGTTTCTAACTTAAAAAATAATCATTTTTGACTGAAATAGTAGTAACATGAAAAATGTTTCACTATCCAAGAAATCTTAAATAAAAAGATCCCTTTCGGCACGCCGGAAGGCGGAGATAGATTTCACCGGTGCTAAGTAGGGGATAAAAAAGATTTCCACCTTAAAGTTAAGAAAAACTTCAAATTTACTCGATTCGAGAATGGTTACATGTGGAAAAATGCTTCACATGTTTACCATACGACAAGCCCCATCTTCTTACAATTCCAGTAATATTTTGCTCATCCCTTGCCATAAGGGTTGGTCATATTAAAATTGTTTCAGACAAAAGTTTTAGGTAATGTTTAGAGGACTAACGACCACTTTAAACCGTTTCGACAATGTGTCTATTAAGGGAGGTATGATTTTTTTTGTCTTCGAAACCCCATTTTTTTCACCCCCTGGGCCAATTGTTGGTACCAAAAAACTTTACTGAATTACATTTTAGGCCCTTATCCAAAGAATAGAACGAACTTTAAACAAATTCGATATTTTACTTAATAAGTTAAGGTGATATTTTGTTTTTTCGAAAAAGCCCTTCCACTTCCACCCCCATGGTCGGATTCTGCCCATTAAATAACTAGATCGAGACTTTGGGTCGTTATATTTTATGTATCAATTTGAAAGTGATTGGGGAAAAATTACGGCAGTTATCGTGTCTACAAGAAAGTGAAATATAAATATATATATATATATATATATATATATATATATATATATAAACTTTTGAACAGACGATGGTTTTGGGGTCTGGGACATGTGAAACGCGAAGACATGTCGAAATTTTCCGGAAGTCGAATCATGATACCCATTAAAATAGGTAATGAAATCTACCTAAAAATTCAAGATCTGGTAAGACAATGAAAAATAATTTAGTCACTACAAGAATTGTTTTTGCTTGCGCGTTTCTCGTAGATATAAAATTTAGTTAGTTTAAAAATTTAATTATGTCTGCTTTTTCTACAACATGAAAAATAAAAATAAAAACAAATTAAATTAAATCATATAATTTTTTTTTCTTACATGTTTATAAATAATAAGAAGAAGCAACACCAACAAATAAGAGTAAGAAAAAAGAACATTCTCACATGATCGAAAAAACTGCCGTCAAAAAATTATATATATCTATATAAATAAAAATGTAAATGTTCGTTTGTTCAAACTCTTAAATCTTCGAACGTTTTTCACCGATTGCTTTGGAATTTGACACAACGATACATTCAAATACGCGCGTCTTTTTACATACCTAAGATGTCACATCTGTGACAGGTAAAAAAAAAATTTTTTGAAAAACAGCGCTATCTTTTGGACCTAAAAACAACACATGCTATACTAAATATATTACGATTTCATTTCAATGTTTCTGGTATGTGTGTCCGCAACAATAGACTGAAAAACTACCGAACCGATTTACGCGCGGAATAAAGAGAGAAAGGGAAAAATCGGAAAAGGGAAAATTCGAAATAGGTAAAAGGGATGAAGGGGAAAAAATAAAAAAGGGCAAAAGAAAAAATGGGAAACGAAATGGAAAGAGGAAAGGCAAAAAAGAAATGGGAAATAGGGAAAGGAAAATAAGGAAAAGAGAAATTGTGGGGGTTAATGTGAAAGGGTTGGAATGGGGAGAAATGGTGGAAAGGTAATATGGTAAAAATTTAAATGGGAAAAATGAAAATGGGAATGGGGAAGAGGAAAGGAAGAGGGAAAAGGGTGAAATGGAAAAAGGGAAATGTTAAATTTTGTGAAGTTCCGTAATGTTCATTTTGTTAATGTTTTATCAAACTATCAATTGTGTTCATTTAATCTACATCTATATATATACTCAAATCTAGCAATAGAGAAGCATTGCCAGGTCTGCTAGTATATATATACATCATATAGCCTTTGGCATTCCCGGTAACATAAGGATTCCATTGCGTGGTCATACATCTACCTCTTTTTCTGTTTATTCTCTGAAAATCACCGTAAAGTATTGTTTGCAACACCGAGGTTCATCAGAAACGTCACCCTTCACTACGATGCGGGATTACACACCGTATCCGAGGTGGCGCAGTCATGCAGACTGTTCGGGAGAGCTGCCGTGTCAGAACCCGGCCATCTCCGAGACATCTGCCGAGAGGACCCTATTCCACAGGATATAATAAAACGGCCTCATGCCGTATTAAACGAACCACCGTAATGAGGCGGTACGAGAGTCAAAAAATGACAAACCAGGCTTAGGAGCCTCTATATCGCGTAACCTATAAATGGAAACCACGCGAAAATTCCGGCCGCGAAAGTGACCGTTTTCACAATTAAATTTTGTTAAAACAATAAAAACCTAGACAACACCCCACACCGTCCCACGAAGAGAGCACAATTTAATTCAGTCAGCATATGCGACTCCCTCCGGAGAAGAGGCGCATTGGTACCTCCAAATTACTAGGGTCCTGGTAGGCGTATTCCTGTTAGCCCATAAGGTGCTGGTACCGAAAGGACTTTCAGTTAGACTGAAAAGGAATCACGCCGGGTGTACTAGGCTCAAAAACTTATTCTCCCACGGTCAGACCCAGTAAATAAATTTCACGCGCTGGTCCATACGGATAGGAACGCAAATTACCACATCCGTCCATAAATAAAACTTAAAATTTATAACCGCCACTAAATAACCCATGAAACCCGCCCTATAATAGAAAGATACAGCAGCAAGGGACATTGTCCAGGCTCTGCGATCTGTAGGGAGAAATATTGAAACTCCCGCCATTCTTGCGTTCCGTTCCGTAAAGTATTACTTCAGAGGACGAATGAGGATGATACGTATAAATGTAAATGAAGTGCAGTCTTGTAAACTATCAGATCAACTATTACTTAGGTGTGTGGTTATTTGAAACCCAAGCAACGCGGGGTCATACATCTAAATCGGTTCAGCCGTTGAGCTGCTACAGTGAAACAAACACATACATACATACATACATACATACATACGCCCTAAATATATTATACTCCTTCTTTTGTAGTCGTGTAAAAATTAAGTTAAGTTAAAAATCTATTCTTAACTTTTCCTTTAACTTTTTGCAAATAATTTAACATAATGAAATTAAATTAACAAAAGATATGATCGAGCAGTAAAATAATTAACATTCGAATATTTAGTGTGCCAACACCATTAGTACAGTCAATTTGTATTTTATTTGAAAATCCTTACCTACCGATTGATGATTTTTACATATGTTAGGGGTGATGAGGGAAGCTTAACTCCAGATTTTTAACATCCCCCTCCGATAAATTTTTGAAAAACTCAAAAGGTTTTGAAATGCGTTTTTCTCTGAAACTATGCATTTTAGAGAAAAGTTTTACAAACAAAAAATGTAGAGGACATTCTCCTCTACAATTAATGTTTAGTTATACCTTATAATTTGAAATTGAAATACTAGGTGGGGCTGAAGTTGTAAAAAACGTGTTTTTTCGGTTTTCTCACCGGAAAAAATTGTTTTTCGTCTGTATTGCATTTGTAAAAGTTGTTAATCTCAAAAAAACAGACAACTTTTATTTAAACAATTTTCTTGTACGACTTACCGTTTTGGAGCTGTAGCTTGTGAAAGTGTGAAAATGTTGTGAATTGGGCACGTGTTCGAAACTGGTCTAGTCGCTGACCAATGCCGATCTCCCCGGCTACAGGAACAATAAGACCACTGCGTTGCCATTGTACCGCTATAACTCTGGAATGCTAAGTCGTACAAGAAAATTGTTTAAATAAAAGTTATCTGTTTTTTTTTAGATTTTTAGTTTTTCAAAAATCTATGGGAGGGGGATGTTAAAAATCTGGAGTTACGCTTCCCTCATCACCACTAACGCATGGACAAAAGATCAATCGGTAGGTAAGGATTTTCAAATACAGCCTAATTTAATGACAAATTGCCTATATTATTTTAAAACTACTTACATTTACATTATCATTTTAAAATAGCATTACTAAAAAATTATAATAATAACAAACAATAAACAAATTTAAGAAGGATGTACAACCTAATTTTGTATTTGTAAGCTACAGGGTGTAAAACCTGAACATATAAAAATAATAAACACATGACTTCCTTTTCCTGGTTTATATATTTCCTTGTATTAATTTCTACAAATACTCGTACAAATAAAATACTAAGCTTAAAAAAAATCTATTGTAATTCTTTTCAATAAATACAATTTATTTCTTGCAATGTAATATTAGAAAATATTTTTGTTTAACTTGTATACAATGATTATTATCGTAATTAGGTATAAATAAAAAAATACGCTGTTATACATAATCATTGTTTCTATTGTGTATAAAAATACCAGGATATATTTATGTTATGATTATATTCAAAACAACCGTGCTGAAACTACATATTTGTAGGAATAAAAATAAAATTTGTAATTAAAAGACAATAAAATAATAAAATCTTATAATATAATAATAATAATAAAAATAATAACAATTTTAGGAAAACATAAAATTGAATTATTAGTATGAAGAAAATAATACGTATTTTAATACCGGCTTCATAAAACATCTGTGAAAAATATTGACACGAGAATTTTTTTCCCTGTAAAAGATATCAAACGAACTTCCTTCATTTTTTCAATATTGAGCTTCTTTTATTGACGTCTGTTACCATTTAAAAACATCTTCCGTTTCCTTTTTTCCATTTTTTTTCTTTCATAACCTTCCTCTTTGTAGATAATTCTTATATAGTACGTAACCTAACCAGGATGTTATTCTATTTTTTATCTATTCTTTCTCTTGAACATCAAATTCAATACGTATATCATAGTTTCTTTAATCAATGTAAAGAGTAAGAGAAAAAAAAACACCAAAATAATTTTTAAATTATTTTGTTACATTTAGACATTACATGTAAAAGTAATAAATAATCCAAATAGAAATTTTAAAATAACACTGAGAAAAATTAAGAAAGTAAAATCCTATGTAACTGGTAAAAACAAAACTAAATTATCAAGATTGGAGTACATCGGTTATTCGTAGAACAATAAATACAACTGATTGGGCACGAATGTTCCTGAGAAGCTAAATTAAATTTAAAATAAATTATAACTCTTTTAAAAAATAAAAATTTACTTAAATTTTTAAAATTATAAGAGGGATTCCTTTTACTACGGTATCTATTGCTTTTCCTTATCTCTACATTCTTCATTAAAAACGAGTATAAAGCATATATTTATTTAGATTTATTTGATACTTTGTACTCCAACTGCAATGCTAAAAAGGATGTTAAGAAATGAGACAAGAATTGAACAGATTTCAAAAGGAACTGATTGGGATATAATCAATCATGAGGCACATACTTTACTCAGAGGTTATAGAAAATTGAATAAAAATTAGGAAAACAGATACAATGCATAAAAGTATAAAATTAATAATGAAGATAAAACAAAGTAAAAAGAGACTTTAAACCCGAGAAACAGTAACCAATAAGAACGAATGAAAGAGAATGTTCTGACTACAATCCGCCAAGAACAAAATTTCTCGTGGAATACTTAGAGAGACTGAAAGAAAGAAATGTTTTTTAGAGAGACCCGTACACAGTTTATTAATTTATATAATGTATTAAAGAGACGATGTAATAAGCTCAATTCATTTTTCTACAACTTCTCCCTCAGTCATTTTCTTTTCTCTTTTTCGGTTACCCCATTTTCTCTCTTCCATTCGTGGAATCAAATGTACGTGAGGTTTATCTCTAAAGTAAAGACAGTTTCACTGTAAAAAAATTATTCTGAAAACTTTATAAATATTTTTTATTTGTCTTAAACTTCATACCTTATACTAATTCTCTATATAATCGCCACATGAATTAAGACATTTATCGTAGCGATACACCGGCTTCAATATACCCTCGTCGTATGCTTCCGCCGGCAGTCCATTTAGCCACTGATTAACATCATTTTTAATTTCATCGTCACTCGCGAATCGCTTACCACTCAAAAACCTTTCAATTTCCCAAAATAGTGGTAATCAGAAGGAGCTAACTCCGGACTATGTGGTGGGTGATCGTCAAATGTTCTCAGTAAATCACGTGTCGGACCCGCAACATGTGGCCATATATTATCGTGTAGAACGATTTCATTGGTTAGTCGCTCGCGTCACCGATTGTAAATGGCTCGCTGTTACTTATGCTGAGTTCTGCAGTAGGCTTCTGCATTTGCAGTCGCTCAACGTGGCACGAAATCAATCAGCAGTATGTCATCAAATTGATCCCAAAAGACTGTGGCCATTAGTTTGCGTCCAAATGGCTGTGGCTTGATCTTTGTTGGTCTGGTTAGTGATTGAGAATGACGCCATTTATTTGACTGCCGTTTTTTCTCTGGCGTTCAATACGAAATCCTTGTTTCACCACCGGTAACAATTAAATTAAGGAATTTATCATCTTTTTTCTGATTAGCACATCAAAAATTCCAAAGCAGTTCCATTCCAATTTTTTTGTGACGTTCCGTTTAGACTTGCGGCACCCAAGTACACAAACCTTTGTTTGTTTTTCCTGTTTAGCCTCCGGTAACTACCGTTCAGATAATACTTCAGAGGATGAATGAGGATGATATGTATGAGTGTAAATGAAGTGTAGTCTTGTACATTCTCAGTTCGACCATTCCTGAGATGTGTGGTTAATTGAAACCCAACCACCAAAGAACACCGGTATCTACGATCAAGTATTCAAATCCGTGTAAAAATAACTGGCTTTACTACGACTTGAACGCTGGAACTGTCGACTTCCAAATCAGTTGATTTGGGAAGACGCGTTCACCACTAGACCAACCCGGTGGATTAACGTTCACAAACCTAACTGAAGCTTAAATGTTCATGAACAGTGAAACGAATAGCAGCTCTTGAAACATCAGGAAAAAGAAGGGCCAGGTGGGAAATCTTTGAGCGACGATCTTTTCTCATTTCATCATCGACGCGTTTCAACAAGTCCTCGGAAATTATCGAGGGCCTCCCCGAACGTGATTCAGCGTGCACCTTAATTCTGTTATTTCTAAACCTTTCAAAACATTTTCAGACGTTTCCTTCATTCCATACATTATCACCGTACGTAGCAACCAACTGTCTATGAATTTCAGCCGGCTTAACGTTTTGATGGTTTAAAAACGTATGACTCCACGTATTTCACAGTCAGCGGCAACATCGATTTGTCTATTCATTTTATAGCGTAATCTCACACATAATCAAACATCAATTAAATCATAATAACTAAAAGATCAATTAATTGTAATCAACGCGACAGCTTACAGACAGCAATGTAATGGGTACATTACTAGCGTGTCCATGAACCACACAGGTTCACCAACTTTAAGGAGAGAAATTTCCCAGCGGTCTTTACTTTAGATATCTATCGTAATTTCGTTACAGCCTTTCATCATATATGCTCATTAAAGAGAAATATGAAAACCCTAACATATCCGATAAGCACCTCAGCATCCGCTTGAGGCTTTTTTTACATCAACCTCAGAGAAAATCAAGTTCCTTGACAGTTTCTTAGATAGACCTATACTCACTAAAACACTTCAATAAATAATAGGTAGTCTAAAAAGTAGTGAGCCTTTTGCGCACGAGATAGCATTAGCGTCCGAGTGTATATGATTAGCAGTAGATCGGGCCGAATGTCAATTGACAGTTAGCATTTGAAGCTAGTAGATATACAAAAAGTGTTGGTTTTTTATACTCAGACGAAAGGGATTGAGCCGTATAGATCTTTAGTTATTACATACACACTCTTACTCAGCTTATTAAAATTAAAATTAAAATTTTTTATTAGATTTTTAAAAATAAATCTCACTGAAGGAAAATTTGAAAAATTGTACTACCAATTCTTGAAAAAATGGTACTAATTAGAAAATCTAATTTAAAAAGCGCCCAAATTTGCTGAGGACAACGAGAAAATATTAATTATTGCATAATTTGATAAGTAACAATTAAAACTGTTTTTATAGTATTGGTTGACGTACGGTTTTTATGGATTGGAGTTTAAAAAATAAAATTGTCAAAATTCACAATTTTTAAAAAAATTAGAAATTTCAAGCAGTCAATGAAAAATAGAAACGAAACAACTAGTTCTTACTCCATACATACAGAAAAATACACACATTGTTTGCGAATATTTAGGGAAATCTAAGTTCAAAACTGATCACAACATAATGAAATTTTTTTTTTTTTAATCATACAACAATAAAATTTTCAAATATTCCAATATAATTATTGTATTAAAATTCTTTAAAAAAAAAACAAAAATAAAATTAAAAATATAATACAAAAAGAAACTTTATACATTAAAGTATTTAATTGTATTTAACTGGTCAGTTCAATAATAGGAGAAATTCAATTTAATCATTCGCAAGGCTCACAATCAAATCAAAATATTAATTAAATACTGTAAACAGCCTATATTAATAGATCTATTCTTAATATTTACATACGCAACACGCAATTAAGTGAAAACTAACTTTCACCGGTTGAAAAATTAACACCATTCACAATAAAATGCAAGTATAAAAACGTTTTTGAATTGATGTAAGCTGAAAATTTTGAGAATTACTGTTTTACTAGATTCTAGAACCTTTTTAGGAACTTTTTTTTGAAAAAATTAAAATTAGTTGTAATTGTTCAACTAGAAAACAATACGCACCCTCCCATGGCCCAATGAAATAGGATGATATATATATAACATGTAAATAAGGTGCAGACTTGTACAGACACAGGCCGACAATTCCTGAGACGTGTAGTTAATTGAACCCCAACCACCAAAATGCATCGTTACCCACTGTTTATTATTGAAATCTGTATAAAAGTAAGTAACTTTTATTAGGATTTTAATTTCATAATCTTTGACTTCTAAAATCAGCTGTAAAACAACTGATTTGCGATGACAAGTTAATAATTAAGATTAATAGTATGCTTAAACCTGCTGTAAAAAATATATATATTAAGTTAATATTCAATTATGCTTTAAATTTCTCACCAAATTGAAAATAAACTATTAACAACTTACTAAGACAAATTAATCTAAGCTGACTTCAAAGAGTGGAAATTTGAAAAAAAAAATTATATTAAATTTGGACCATTTTCGGTAAGCGGGTATTTTTTTGTTGTTTGTTTTCTCAACAAAAAAAAAACAACAAAAAAAAACGCGCATTTTTAATTTATATAACAACAATCAAATAAACCAATAAACAAATAACATTTTACCGAAAAGGACCAATTTTCCATATTAACAATCAGTCTTGGATTAGTCTTCTATATTTTTTTTATTTCTACTCGTCGTTAGTATACAAACATGGGTGTATTCCATATGTAATGTTTATGTTGTATCTCTCAGGTACAATAACCTACGTTTGTATATAAGCATTATTATTTATACTGGGCCCAATACCCACCTACCTATCACTACGAAAAGCGAATGTTAGCGAAAATTCTCTGCGAATACCTCCGAATACGCACTGATTTGGGAAAAAATAAACAATATTACAAAAATATTTAAAAACTTGCTTTACAGTTCTTAGTTATACTTTATAATCAAATTATTATCATACATTGCATGAGTTTAATTAGTAGGTTAATTTTGATTTCAAAAGATCACATCATATATTGAGATTTCTAATATATTTATTAAATATCAAACCAAATATTCAATCCAACATTTACTATACAAAGAAAAGAAATAATGAAGTTTTTATAGGGAAGTTTTTATTTCATTTACTTAATTAACTATTACAATTTTCGATAAACGTTTTTATAAAAGATTTCTCAATTGATTTCTCAAACGGCTACTAGATTTTTCATCTGCGACCCTATAAACCTGGCATAACCATTTTGCAGATTTTGCATTTTTTTACACCCGCACCCTTAATTTACCCTCGTAAGGGAAGATGTTTGCAAAAGTAATGATGGAATATTATAATGTCACCCGACCTTAGTAACTGAGTAAAATTTCATCAACAAGCAATGTCAGGAAGTATGATAATTATTACACCTGCACCATTAACTTACCTTCGTACGGGAGGATGATTGCAAAAGTAATGGTGGAATATTGTATTGTCACCCGACCTTAGAAACTGTGCAAAATTTCATCAATGGGCATTGTCAGGAAGTATGTTAAATTAAGGATGCAAGATTTGAGGAAAACGTGAAAAAAAATTATTGTGCGTTAAAGAAAAGCAAGTAAAAATTAAAGGTACCGCTTACCAAAAAAGGCTCTTAAAATTTTGTATTTTGAGTGTGTCTGTGTTTTTTAAAGTTGATTTTACAATCTTTATTTACTACTTTTATTAATTTACGTTTGTTTTTTGTTCTATAATATTTAAATTTATTTAAAAGATGAGTAAAAATAAAAAATATAACGCTCACATGCGTATGAGTGAAAAAGCTGAGAAACTAGAGTGATTTCTTATAAAAATAAAATAAAAAATAAACAATTAATCAAAAGTTAAAATAAAACAATAAAGTTATAAAATAAAGTATCGTATAAAGTTATGCTACACTTCTAAAGCTCCCTAATGCTAATGATATTCTCTGAAGCTTGGCGCTAGGAAAAAGCGGTTTTTGTTTTACTTCCTTATACAAAGTAAAGGAAGTATTGTGATCGCGAAAAATCTCGGTTTCCAAATTTAAACGGAAATATTCATTTTGACCATCCCTGAATTCATTTTGACTAGTTTCGGCGTGACGTCTGTAGAACGTATGTATCTCGCATAACGCAAAAACGATTAGCCGTAGGAGGATGAAATTTTGGATTTAGGACTGTTGTAACATCTAGTTGTACACTTCCTCTTTTGATTGCAATCGACTGGACCAAAAGTGCCCAAGAACCAAAAAAATTGGATTTTGGATTTTTTCTTAATTACAGAAATAAGCTCTCTTTAAAAGCTTTTCAACGATATATCGTAAGTGGTACTTGTTTTCACTGGTTCCAAAGTTATAGCCAAATAAAATTTTAATTAATGAAATATTTGGATTTTACAAGGGGAATCCGACTTCATTTAATTGTTTTTAACCTTTTTTTTTTTTTTTTAGCTTATATATATTGATTTTTTTTACAATCACAGGTTATTATAATTATTAATCTGTGATTGTAAAAAAAAAAAAATACAATAAATAATAATTCAATAATAACTACAAAAAAAGAAAAAAATATCAAACGTTAATGAAATAAAATTTTATCTACTTTTTATTTCCAAAAAAAAATATCTCTATATGTAATTTAATAGGGTTACAAGGAAGTCATGTGGTGTCCACGTAAGATTTTTAGTTATTCACAAAATATGAGATAAATCGGTACATAATCATCTCCGTAGTCATTAATCCCTTCCTATATACCTTACCCCGCCGTTAATCGACCCTGCAGGTGTAACGGCGTTACACTAAGTGTGAGCGTCGCGCTCACTCTGACGCAATACTAATAAAAATAATTCATTATTGGGGATTTCTCGTAAGCCAGAAATGCAACACAAGCTTATCGCAATCCTTTCACATGCACAGGAAGCTTAGACTGCGTTCCAAGAATCTTCAAAAGGTTTTCATGTCCTTTTGCTAGGTTCAGCTGGTCCTAGAAAAGTGGATGAACTAAACGTCTTAGCGATGTAATGCGATAAATTTTCTGAATCTGTCCTCCAAGCAAAGTATCTTATGAGATGAAGTTATTAAATTTAAAATGCGATCTAGAAGTGATTGACGTATTGGATCGCTGCAATAAAGAATATTTGCCGAATATCCATTATGTCTTCCAAGTTTTAGCGACTCTTTCGGTAAAAATATTTACTAATGAACGCTCTTTCTCCACAGTGAAGAGAGTCATTAGTGTAACAAGTCGGGTAATAGAAGATTAAGTTCGTTAGTTTCTTTGTCAGTGTATAGAGATATTACTGTTAATCATGTAGAGTTTTAGGTAAAGAAAAGTCAATGACTAGCTTTCTAATAATTCATAATATTTAATGAAGTGTAAATGTGCGAGTGTGAAGTATAAATGTGGAAAAAATAAAATACTAACATTGTGATTCATATTTGCGTAGTAAATGATGTATTAAATCTAAGCATTTAAGCATTTATGTAATATGAAATTATTTTCATTATCATTCTCTTATCATCATTATCAACGCCTTGAGCCCTCCCCGAAAAAAAGTCTTAGCTACGTGCCCGAATATTAATTACATACAAGGAATGATCTTCATTAATAGGCTGTAATAAAATTCGTACATGGCGTAAACGGCATATCAGTTGCTTTTTTTTTTTTTTTTTTAGTTTTATTGTACTTCAAACTTTTTGTACCTGAGGCTAATTATGGATGTAATGAATGATTTATTATATATTGAAAAGATGCCATGGCTGAGCGGGATTCAAACCTGCAGTCGCCTGATGAAGAGCCGAGACGCTATTTGACCATGGCAGGCGGTCGTCACGGTTAAGAGAGACCTCGGTTAACAAAGGCTCGGTTAAGGGAAACCCTACTGTATTTAAATTTTACAAACAATGTTCTTGAATTTCTGTGTAAAAAATATCGGAATGATATCATACCATTACACTACTGTAATCCGACATTAACCAATAAAAACGATGAAAATTTAAAAAACTTTTCCTTGATGTTTTTCCTTGATTTCATGTGAATTCGCCACAGAAGCTTTGAATAGTTTGTTCGAGATAATATGGAAATTAAATTTTTTAGTATGAAAAATGCCATTTCTTACCGGGACCTCCAGATGAAAGGCTGAGGCGCTACCACTCCTTCATGAAGACCAGCAATATTATCTTATCTAGATAATTTTTGTCATACGAAAAAAATTATTTGTCACCTATACAAAAAACATACATTTCTATTATTCCTAGACTCATTCTATTTAACGGAATTAAAATTCTGTAAAAAAAAGAAGAAATTGCTCATCGATATAAATTTATAAAGATAGTATTCCAGCGATTATAAATTTGTAGTTGTCCTACTGAACGGTCTCTAGTTAACTTATCGATCGACAAGACATTAGTATGTAATCATGTAGAAAATTTAATAAAACGATGTCTGTTTAAAGTGATAATTATCTGTAACTGATATTTAGATATCAGCAAAACTGGTTATTGATGTTTATAATATAAACTTTTATTAATAATCGTTAAAGAAACAAGATAAAGTATAAATAATGGAGAGTAACTAGGTTACATTTTAATAATAAAAATTTATCTGTAATAATTATAAATTAGATTTACTAGTTACATGTAATTTTTATTTTCCAAGCAACTTATTATCAGAGAACTGAGTAAAGTCTTCTTTCAACTAGTTAAGACCGTGTATCTAGTTTCATCTCGTTGCATGAAGTCATGTTATGTAAAAAGAAAAGATTTTAAAGGTTTTCCCTTTCTATCTTTATTTCTTTCTTAATGGCTACTATTGTTGACTAGTCAAGGTCAATGAATTTTATCAGCTACTGTCATGTACCTGCTTCAACAACAGAACAGGGGACTATTATCAGCTCATTTCATGGTACAAGGTCAATGCCTTCTTGTCCGTGAATAAGTATAAAAGCTTGTTATACCTACCTGTTATTGTGACATTAGATGTTTATGTAATTTTACTTTATAAATTACATAAGTATATATGTAATATTAATGACATTATATGTCATTTTAAAATTATACAATTATATGTCATTGATTAATACATTTATAAAAGTGTTCACTTTTATAAATGTATTAATCAAATACGTTTAATTAATTTTTTATACGTAAATAAAAATTAAAAAAATACCCAAGAGTTCTGACAGGATAGTAATTAGTCTTTAAAGTTCGTTTAAAGGCTTTTTTTGTAATTTCTCACTTATTAAACTTTCGGTAATTCAGCATAAAGAATTTTTTTAACCTTTTTTTTTCTATCCTAACAAAATAAATCTTCAATTTATTATATAAAAGAAATGTTCGCCGTTCATTTATAAATCACGCCTGATGTTTCTTAGATTTGTTGTCTTTATTTTTTTATTATAATGAATTAGAGACTGTACAAGTAGATGTATTCGTTCGCTACACCTCTCCCAGTTTTTTAAAAATAATTATTTTTACAAATAAATACTCTTAAAAGATCTTCTCGTGTTATTTCTTTAAAATATAAATAAAAAAACAAACCTCTTAATAATTCTAACTTGACTTGTGTATTCTGCTGTTGAATAAAAAATAAATTTCTTTATTAAAGAACTATTAAGTTAATTTTTATAAAAACTTTAATATAAGAACAATTCTCCTGTTCAATCTCCAGCTTTGTTTTTTTTTTTTTTGTTTAAATTACAATAATCTTTACTTATTATCTACGTACAAGTTTAAAGTTTAAATACGTAAGTGCCATCGTTTAAAAATAAATAAATATATATTTAATCGTTAAAGATTTTTTTTTAATTGAAGGCTCTTTTGGTGAATTCTATTTTATTTTTACACGACTGCCCAAAAAGGATGTAAGATATTTAGCGTATATGTATGTATGTTTGTTCCACCGTATAAGCTGAACGGCTGAACCGATTTAGATATAAGATCCTGTGTTGAAATCCTTATGTTACCGGGAGTGTCATAGACAGTCTATATATACGCGTATATATATATATATAAATCGATTCATATACATATGTGTGTATGTGTGTGTGATTAAATAAATTTAAAACATTTGAAAAAATATTATATATATATATATATACAAAATTGTCACCCGCACGCTCTTTAATTATCCTATATTAGGGTCAAAATCCGTCATATGCCCACAACGCTTAAACATTTTTCTATAGGCTTTTACTTTTAAGGAACAATTGCAAAAGGTTTTAAATGACAAAAACAGTTTTAGTTAGTTTTTGTATTTGTACATTATAAAAATTTTACCAAAAAATATATATACAATATTAGACTACTCAGGTGGCCAATAACCAGCTATATCCTATTTACTTTAAAGTCTAAAGTTAAAAGTTAAGGTTTACAGATTTAAGGTTACGGTTAAGCTGGAGTTAATGTTTACTCTAAAGTCAATTATTAGAACAGTAACTAAAAAACATTGTTTAAGAAAGTATCTAATCTATAGCAAAATTTTTAAGCGTTGTAAGCACATAACGTATTTTGACCCTATATTAGTAATTATTCAGTAATTTCCTATTTCGTAACTGTCCATATTAAAGAGCGTTGTTTGTCAGCAATGTTTTTTTTTTGGCAGTCGTATTTTTTAATATTTAAATTTTATTTCATGAGTGAAAATTAAGAATGAGTTTTTTAAAATGATTTTATAATACAAGAATTAGTTCCATAAAAATTGAGATAAATTTCCAATTAAAAAAAATCGAATGGAATTCTCTTCCACTTTGCAAAACTACTCATACAAAACATATTTCTATGAAAAATACTTGATAAAGAAATAGTAGAAAAGAGGACCATCAAAGCTATTTAAAATTTAAAAACCTTTCGTATGGTAATTCTATGAAACTTATTTTTAAAAAAAAAAGTCTAATTTCAACTTGCTGAAACATTTTCTTTCGTGATTTATTAACTGGAAATATGCTCTTAAGAAATTTTCAGGAAAAAAAATCAATGGAAAAAATATTCTTTTTTTTAATCTGACTGATAATTCCGTTCCAGGTTATAAACAATAATGATACCTGGAAGAAGCCGATCATTTAAAGATGTATGTAATCAGCCAGCCTTTCTGGTTACATTTTTACAGCTCTCTTTAAATAACAATAAAAAAAAAATCAAGTATAATCTTAATTTATGTTTTTATCACTTTTTTAATGTATACAATTTTTTTTAAATAGTAACATTTATTAGCAATAAATTAAATAAAAACCAAACAAAAGTACTCTTTTTGGCTTTTTAATCGATTCGACTTTACGGCTGCAAATTTGTAAAAAAAAAAAAATATCATTTTAATTACTTTATTAATCAATTTTTCGTATTCTTTTCCCTCATTTGTACGGTTTTTTACCAATATTATTTGAGTTATTGTTCATTTTTTTCTAAGTAATAGGTATTTCAATCAGGAATGGTTATTTAAAAAAAAAAAATTATGATGATTAATAAAATTGGGAAATTAGTTTTGATAGGTGAATAAGAAAATGTATTCAGTAATAAGCATTAATAATTATTTCGACGTGATGTTGCGGTAGATAAAAAAAATAATTGAAAATATTTGCTACATTAACGGTAGTCAAGAGGAAAATACTGCAACTATGCGTAATAATACAGCTTATATAAAGCCTACTGTTATCTCCCGTTGGGAAGTAATGGCGCTTGCTGATTATTTTCTTGAAAAGTTTATGAACATCGCCAGTACTGTCATAAAATATTAAGTCGTATTTTATTATTTATAAATATTAGTAGCTGAGGGTTGAAGTTATAGTAGGTGGTCCGTGGTTGGAAGAAGCCGGACGAAGGCGATGATAAGTTGTGTCAATACACTGATGAAAATGTCTTCCGAGGCATTTGCATCGGTGGCATCTTAACAGAAGCCATACTGATGACTAGAACGTGTTATCGTCTAAAAGACGACCTCAAGTAAAGTTCATCAGGGCTCGGAACAGAGGGGGTGGTGTGGTGACCAGGATAGTCATAAGACGGGGTAAGCCTTTCCCTACGGGGTTCAAGCCGGTGTCGTAGTAATGTATGTACACATTTTCTTACAAAATAAACGCTATATATTTTCAATAATGTATTATATTATATATTTTGTTACACAAGTTATGAAAACTGACATGGCAATTTTCCTAATATAAAAATAAAATATTCATTACTAAAAAAAAAAAAAAAAAAATAGTTTTTAAAAAATTAGAGAAAACTGGAAAATATTTTATTTAAAAGATATAATAATATCATTATTATATATCAAAAGATATAAAATTTAAAAAATAATAATAATAATAAAATATTACTGGGTATAATTTATTCGTATTTAATGAAACTGAGTTATTTTAAAAAGGTAATAAAAAATGGATACTTGTCTGAATAATTTTTCTTCACCTTAAAAAATTTCAGTAAGGAAATGAAACCAGATAGATAGATTAACAGAAAAAAAGGAATGGTGAATAAAATGGGACAGCCCTGAAATTCTCGTTTATACTACAAGAGTTATGAAAAACCGTAAATTAATGTAAAAGAAATAATGTAACAAGTTATACTAACAGAAGTGAGAGAATAAATAAATTACAACCTATAGATTTTGGGGCACCTTATAAGTGTTGACTAGCACAGAGTTTTTTTTTTTTTTTTACCGACCTTTCATAGAAAAGTACGATACTACATAGGGTCGCACGGTGGGATCGTTATATTATTATCTCCTGTACAAGTAACAGGATAGCTGTTACGTTGAACGCAATAGTCAGGGACTACCGCCGCGTTGTTATTGTGAACTATAATCTACCGCTACGTAAAATTTGTATCATTCTTGAAGAAACTGCCAATTTTATTTTTTATTAAAAAAAATAAAAAATTCTATAATATATCTTTTTTTTTCTGTTTAGCCTACGGAAACACCGTCAGACTTCAGAGGATGAATGAACATGATATGTATAAGTGAAAATTTTGTGTAGTTTTTTACAGTCTCAGGTCAACCATTTCTGAAATGTGCGGTTAACTGAAACCCAACCACCAAAGAACACCGGTATTCACGATATAATATTCAACTCCGTAAAAAAGTCACTGTCTTTACTAGGACTTGATCCTTAGAACTCGACTCGACTTCGAAATCAGCTGATTTGCGAAAATGCCTTCACCACTAGACCAACCCGGTGGGTTTCTATAATATATCCTAATAATTTATTTCTACAAGATTTCTTCCGGAAATAAATTAACATATAATAAGTTTACTTCCAGAATATAATTAGTGATTTCAAAATACGTAATCAGATATCCATAAATTTATTACTATTACGGTTAAATTTTACTTTAAATAAAATCAAATAAAAAAATCTAATGGAACTAGTGGTTACAAATAGAGTTTAATGAAAGAAAAAATAACTTAAATAACATGTTTTACATTTTTGGAACATTTTATAATAATTTTTTTGTTTTTATTTTTTTATAATAATATCAGGTCCGTAGCATGAGTACACGTGCTTACCACTCGACCTTGACTACATATATAGAGAATGGATTAAAGCGGGTGACCATGTAAAGCTTTCATCCGAGATATATATACGAATATATATAAATATATATCCCCGCGCAGTTTTTTTGGTATGAACGGAAGAGTAACTTCTTCAACCTGTTCTACTCATTAATATAAATTTAAAATACATGACATGCCAGTAATTAATCTACCTTTTCAAGGTAAAAGAAAGCTTAACCCAGGAGAATATATATAAAAAAAACAATGTTAGACCTACTTCTATCGACTTTCTCAAAGCTTTCCTTAATTGCAGGAAGTTCTCAGTAATAAGAGCATTACATACCATAACACGAAAAAAATTATCGTGTAATTTATGACTTACTTAATTGTTAATATAAAGAATTTATCAAGTAATATAAGCGCTAGGTATTAATTCGTGTAATATACTCATACTATAATGAGTGAAATTACATGAATAAAACATTATTTTACAATTCTTTAGGTGATATATACGATTATATTTACGTAATAACATAAAACATTTATAAACTTTTAATCTATTTAGGTCACTGAAGCACAGCAAAAAACTGCTTGCATAATTCTCAAAATATATTTATCTTCTCTCAGGATCCATTCTAATGAGCCACGGTAAAAATTTATAAATAAATAAAATAATTCATACCTTTAAATATGATTAGTCATGTAAAATAATAATTATAATAATTACTCAAATCATTGGAAATGTTTTAACTATAAAGATAATCGAATTTACACCTGATTGTGGTTAACGTCATAAACTTTAATCGATCATAGAAAGCCTAGCCTAGGATGGTGGTAAAAATGATTAAAAAGTTACAACAGAAGCAAAAATAATTTTAGAATAAATTATATTGAATGTTCATTAAAAAAATTTAAAATAGATAATATTCATCACCTCTTACATAGTAGAAGCAATATACGAGGTCGGCTGATAAATTTTGCACACTAGCGTACTACACGGAGACAAAAGGTACTATCGAGTTAGGCGTGGCAGCACATTATCATGTGCTAAAGTCCCCTCTACAAACCTGCGATAATGTGATGAAATCCGTTTACCGGTTTGTTTTCAGTAGCAGTTAAAATGGAGTCGAGTACGGCCAATATGTCAGCACGGTTAAAACAGCGTGCAGTAATCGAATATTTAACAGCAGAAAATGTGAATACTATGAATATTTTTCATCGTTTAAAAGCGGTTCACGGTGGTGAAACTGTTGACAGGAGTACTGTTAATAGATGGACGTTGAAATTTCGCAAATGTGAAGCTGGTAAAGCAACAATTGAGGACGTATCTCGCAGCGGATGACTAATTTCTTTCCCTGACGAGAAACATCGAAACGAGGTGGACGATTTGTTTCAAAGTGATCGGCGAATAATCCAGCAACGCAAAACTATTCAATTAGGCATACTTAAAGAACGAGTAGGCCATATTATTGAGCGATTGGGTTATCGTAAAATCTGTGCACGATGGGTACCGCGAAAATTCTCTCATGACTCTCCGCAAGCTGAAGTTTGAGCCAATTCCGCATACTCCGGCGGGTTTATCTTGGTATGACTAAGACCGAGGCTAAGGACTTACTTCTGGCCGAGTGGCAGGAGTCCTGGAACACCTCACCTGCTGGTGTATGTACGCGTAAATTAATTCCTAGAATATACGTGTGGGTGCAGAGAGGACTGGGTGAGGTAGGTTTCTATATAACCCAGCTCCTTTCTGGACATGGCGAATTTGAAGCCCACTTGCATTGATTTGGCAGGAGAGTGTCTCCTCTATGCAGGTACTGTGATCTATCTTGAGGATACCGTTGAGCACACCATCTACCAATGCCAGCGGTGGGATGTGGTAAGACAAGATGTCGGGCTAAGCTGGCTTTCTCTGGAAGAAACAGTTCCGTACATGTTGACAGGAAGAACGGAATGGAACAAGATACTTAGCTACTAGAATCCTGAAAAATAAAGCGAGAGAAGCTAGAGAATGGGATAGAGCCTGATTCAGGACCCAGATCAGTAAAAGGACTGAAAATCACCAGCAAGGAATCAGAGTTCCATACACAAGACCTGAGACTCAGGCAAAGAAAGTGACTTGAAGGTGAAGGGGCGAAGGACTGCCTCCTGTGGAACCGTCGTGCGTCTGCACTTGTGCGGATGGGCGACGGTGATGAAGCACGGGACTCTGGACCCCTGGACCCTACAGGCACCTCCTGGGCCCGCGCAATGCTTATATTGCAGGACCGACCCCGGAGGAGGAGAAAAGGTGAGATATGAGTTTTAGTCGGTAGGGTGCGGGTATAGATAGGCTCTCAATAACATCTAGCCGAACCCGTACGAGTCCGACACTCCGCCATTTATGGGGGGTGCGTAAATGGCATTTCTCAGACTCATCTATAAAAAAAAATAAAAATTCCGCATCCGCCATACTCGCCGGATTTGGCTCCGTGCAATTTCCACTTCTTCCCTCACCTCATGAGGGATCTTAAAAGTAATCATTACATCACCGACGATGAGGAGAAGGAAGCTGTGACCACTTGGTTCCGAGAAAGACCGCCAGAATTTTTCACTGACGGAACGCAAAAACTTGTTACACGTTGGGAAAGTGTAAACTGGGATTACATTGAAAAATAAATACTGCATTTTGTAGCTAAAGTATTGTACTTTTAATGATTTTTTATTTCATTCCAATATCTCTTTTCATTCTCATGCTACGCATATACTCGTATGTGCAAAATTTACCAGCCGAACCTTGTATGTTATGAATTGTTTCTCGATAGAAAAGGGCACATTAATTCGCTGCTTTATACTATTTCTCCCGTTGTTTCTTATAACTGTGATACATATAAATCACCTGATATAAAAGAAACACCAATCAAAGTTTCTTTCTCAGAGTGTAATGATGTTCATAACATAGCCATTCCCTTCGGAAAATAGACTGAAAGTATTACTTTAAAGGCTAAATTTAACCTTCAACCTTAAAACCTAGATTTTAATACGTAGATAACACTCACTCACAATTGACTATCACGGTTAGCAACATAATAGAAAAATGATATAAGTAAAATATGTTTTCACTTGTAAATGGCTCTACATATAAACAAATAAATTGCATCATTATAAGCGTCACGAAATATAAAATCCTGTCGTTGAAAAGTAATATCTTGTGAACTACACGATGAAACAAAAGTTTTACATCATGTTAAACCTAGTTCTGTTCTGCATTGTTCTTGATAATTTTTATTTATTTAAAGAAAATAGGTTACTATGGCAAATTATGTATAAAAATCTGATGTGGACACCACACGACTTCCTTGTATACCTATTAAATTACATATACACATTTTTTTAAATTGAAAAGTACATAAAATTTTATTTCATTAATAACTTCTGTTATTTTTTTATTTGTAATTGTTATTATATATTATTATTTATAGTAAAAATCTTTTTACAATCAAAGATTAATAGTTATTAATAAATCAATATATTCAAATTAAAAGTAAAAAAAAAAAAAAGAAATGAAATCTCATTTGAACCGATGTGCCTTCCCCTTGTAATATCCAAATATTATTTTAATTAAAATTTTATTTGGCTATAACTCTGAAACCAATGAAAGTAAGAACCATTTATGATATATCGCAGAAAAGCTCTCAATGAGGGCTTATTACTGCAGTTAAGAAAAAGTCTAAAATCATAATTTTTGGGAATTTTGGACTTTTTTGGACACTTTTGGTCTAGTCGATTGTAATCAAAAGGGAAAGCGCACAACTAGATGTTAAACATTCCTAAATCCAAAATTTCAACATCCTACCGTTAATCATTTTTTAGTTATGCGAGATATATTCGTATATACGTACGTAGAGACGTTACGCCGAAACTAGTCAAAATAGATTCAGGGATGATCAAAATGGATATTTTTGTTGAAATCTGAAAACCGAATTTTTTACGATCATAAAAATAGCCTATTTTTTCTGCTAATTTCCCCGTCCTGTAGTTTCAACTTGCATAACTTTGTTAATAAATTATATAAAATTTAATGTGTAACTATAATGAAGAACTAAGTTCTGGCAATTATTAAGAGTAATTTTTTTTTTTTAATTCCGGTAATCGATTTCAATCTTGCAACCCATTTAAAGAAAAATATTATTTCGGCTCTGATATAAATGGTCCTTTTCTTTGCATTGAATTATGTGTTTTAACACATAATCATTGTGCTGAGCACATATCAGTTAGCAACAAAATGGAAAAATATTTTAGAAGGAAAATTGAATACCTATTAAAATTGCTAGCAACTTCAACCTCTCAATGGAATATACAAAATAAATGCCATTGTTTCTATGTTGTATTCTTTACCAAAACAGCTACATATAATACAAGCATGGACTTTTTTATACAATGTCTCTCCTATAGTTCAAGCAAACGAGAAGCGATTGCATTGTTTCTTAACATATAGCCATTTAATGGCTTATATTACGAGGTTTGAAAATAAAAATGATTTAATTAAACATATTAGTATTCCTACCAAGTGATAAAATTCGTCGTCACAAATCACTTCGCAACAGCTGATTTTCGAAGTCGAAGGTTCAAATCCTAGTGAAATTTAATTGTTTTTATACCGTTTCGAAAACTCGACAGTGGATAACGGTTTACTTTGGTGGTTGGGGTTCAGTTAACCGCACATCTCCGGAATAGTCGGCATGAGTCTGTACAAGATTATACCTCATTTACATGTTATATATATCATCCTCATCTCATTGAGCCAAGGAAGGGTTGCTTATTGTTTTCTGTTGAACAGATTGCAAAGTACACATTAGGAATATAAATACACACACGCACACACACACACACACACACACACACACACACACACACACACACACACACACACACACATATATATATATATATATATATATATATATATATATATATATTAGAATGATATAAATATACAATCAGCAACATTAACTAGCATAATTTACATTAGATTAGCCAACAAGATAGGTTTAATTAATACAGGCTGTATCATTGGACCATTATTATCTCTTTCAACAGTGCATAAGAAAAGGATATGTAATGTTCACTAATGAGAACGTACCTTTAGGCGAATAAAATATAAATAATCTCCCTCCTAACATTCCCTTCGATAATATAAAAAGTTTTATATTATTATAAAATAAAATACGAAAGTCATAATATAAATAAATCTTTGATTATTTAAGCGTATAAGAATACGAATAAAGCAGGGTTAAAATATGCCAATTATATTGTAGATGATTAATTGATATGATATTCTAAAAATCTCCAAATTTATTCTAGCTTTCTAGGAACTGGGACCAATAGACAACTGCTTATCCTGTTCGTATTATCAATGTATCTATAGCTTGTTTGCCTTTCGATTTCTAGGCACAGATGTATTGTTAATTAGAACGCAACAAAAGAACAGTGACTGGAACGTGATATAAAGCTGTTATAGTCGAAATATAATGGTACGAAATGACATCGAACTGTCAACCTATCGCACAGGAAGATAATTGCTAATTTTCTGAAATCCACCAACAAATGTATTGTTGGTTAGAAAGAAAGAAGTTAGAAGAGAAATAACTGAATAATGAAATTCATAAAGAATAAAATTGAAGATTTTTTTGCTTGGTTAATTAATTCACCACAAAAACTATGAAAAGTTTGTTTGTATAAATAAGGAAATGGAATTTTGTAGCGTATGAAAACTGTCAAGTATGTCTGGTATTTGAACTTGAACCCCCCCCCCCCCCGCACACCAAATGAAAGGCTTAGACGTAACCACTCCGTCACGGATTTGAATATGATTTAGATTTGAAATAAACATCTCAGCAATTATATTTATGAATTTAATGGAATATATGCATTAAACTTTCAGTTTGAGTCTAACTTCTAACACATAAATTTGGAATTTTTTTGGTACATCTATTATTCCATAAAACAATAAAAAATAAAAAAATAGGTAAAACATTTTGGTACCCGGTCCCGATATTTTTTATTAAAAAAACATGTTTATCTTTAAACCTTTTTCACTAGTACACCCATCACGCGTTACATGCGTATAGAATTACAGAAATTAGAAATAGTTTTTTAGCGATTGTTTGTGGGTTCTTGCTCAGAGAGTTGTCGCCATTCACAACTTATAACATATTTCTCAAAGGTTGAACTTATATGAATACGTTACGTTAAATGAATTTGAATTGAATTACGTTATATGAATACGTAATCTTCAATTGCCGGCCTTTTTGGTTTCGAGTGGTAGCGTCTCGGCTTTTCATCCGAAGGTCCCGGGTTTGAATTCCGGGCAGGCATGGAATTTTTACATACGCTACAAATCATTCATCTCATCATCTGAAGCGATACCTAACGGTGGTTCCGGAGGTAAAAAAGAAAAAAAAATTCAATTATTTGAAAACGCTCTGGTGTAGAATCACTTTACCTACGATCATAAATTCCAGTAGCCCTAGAAGTTCTTCTTTCTATCTGTGACTTTGCCAAAATAGGCATTAAGAAAACACTACTACCGAATTGAAAGTCGAATCTACGGAGATTATGTGTATGCCTTACCTTGATAGAACTTCTTAGTTCAGGATACAAAAATTTAGAAAGTGCTACTTTACTCGCGTTAGGATGAGTTCTCGCCGGACACCGCCAGATTAGACAATTACATTAGTTAGATTTAGTAAATCACAAAATAACTCTCTGAAGAAGTCGATATTAACATAGACAATTATTGATATAAACAACGACAATCGATATAAGATAATGACATTAGAATCTGTAAAATAAATTCTAAGTTATTTAATATAAGTTTTATTTTTGTTTATAATTTATATAGTAATGAGTTTAGTGAAATTTGAACTGTAGTAAATATTCCTAGGGTAATAAGAAAACTGTAGTTAAAATTTCGTAATAACTGGTTCTGCATTTTTCGAAGTTATTGAAAATAAACGCAAAAGAATCGATTTGAGTGTTATTTTCTGCCCTTTCTAGCACTGTCACTCGAATGTTGATACTTCGAAGTAACTCATTCTCAAAACTACTTTTACCACTGAACCTTCCTCAGTTAAAATCGTCGAATAAATATTGTCGTTAAGTCCTCTCACTCACCATCACTACTGTTATAGCTTCATCAGCTGTGTCCATCCGGCTGTAACGGTTACATAAGTTCTTGAATAAGTCCTAAAATTAAAGTTAAAAGGAAAAGAAATTAAATAAACGGTAAAACCTTTAGAGAGGGAGGGACAAAATAGAAGAAGCCATGAGATTAGCGATGGGAGGTAGGAGGAGCTTAACGCCACTATTTTTTTTCGACGATCAAAACTTAGGAAGACTCGGTGCTAAATGTAGTTTCGAGAAGGTAAGTACTCCGAAACGCGTCAATTACGAATGAGTGACAATGCTAGAAATGTCAGAAAATGACACTCAAATCAAATATGATAATCCTATCGGAAATGCAAAATATTATGAAAATTTTAACGAAAAAGGCGTTGTCTTTTGATACATATAAGAGAAGTGTATCTAGAAATTTTCTTCAGCTATTCCTATATATTGGGAGATTGATAATATATATATATTTTTTTAAATATAGAATAAGTAGCGTACTTCATCGTTAGCCCACCGGGTTGGTCTAATGGTGAACTTGTCATCACAAATTAGCTGATTTCGAAGTTGAGAGTTCTAAGATTCAAATCCTAGTAAAGGCAGTTACTTTAACACGGATTTGAATACTAGATCGTGGATACCGGTGTTCTTTGGTGTTTGGGTTTCAATTAACCACACATCTCAGGAATGATTGACCTGAAACTGTACAAAACCACACTTCATTTACATTCATACATATCATCCTCAGAAATAATACTTTACGGTGGTTTCGGAGGCTAAACGGAAAGAAAACAAAGAAGAAGTGTACTTCACCGTTAGATTTTTTTAACCTTCGAAATCACAGTTAGGTACTGCTTCAGAGGATGAATGACAAGTAGCGTGTGAAAATTCATGTCTGACCGGAATTCGAACCCGGCAGCTCCGGATGAAAGGTCGAGACGCTACCACTCTCGCCACGGAGGCCGGCATCGTTAGATTTAAACACTTTAAAGTTTTTCATTCATAATGTACGATTTGTTTTAATCATGACATTCAGCTGTATAAAATTAACACCCGTTCCAGCTTCATAAAAACAGAATCAAATGTTTTCAACTTCTAGGTTCCCGCCCTCAAAAAGTGAAGAAATTAATTTTTTAGGACAATGAAAACGCCTTTAAATTAAAATAAATATAAATAAATAATTATAAACCAAGAAATTACACAGGTATAAAATAAGTAATTAAAAATAAATAAAAATATGACAACCTTTAAGAAAAGAAATAAATAAAAACTATTATAAAATTTTTTTTTGTAGGACTACAAAAGTAAATAACCGCAAAATAATTTAATTGAGTTAAATACATAAAAAAGTCACGTTATTTATATAAATATTTTAAAATTAAAACTGTTAATATTTTGTAACCCATGAAAATCATTCGTTTAATAGTATTTAGGTCAGATGAGAACGGATAAATTAATACCTGTCGAACGGAAATTATCTCCAGTGAAAGGCAAGGCGAGAAATATTAGTTTCATTATTATTTGTACGTCATAACTTTCTGTTTCATCTTTAAAAACGGTTAATTTTATTTACTTATTGTTAAAATTGTAATAAAATAAGTAGAGTTTATCTGTTCTGTTGTAATACAAGCAAATAATAAACTTATTAGTTTTTACTTATGAAATTAATACTAATTTTTGTTTTTTTTTTTAATAATTTTTCCAGCTTATTAAGCCATTAATATAGAATTTTATCTTTTAAAATGGTATAATAATGATATTTTATTATAGCTACTTAACATTCGCCTTAGTCAGAAGAGAAAAACTGATAAAAATAATGAAATGCCAAAGATTCGACTAGAAATTTGTAGAATATATAACTAATAAATTTTCTCAAATAAGAAAATTTTTATGAAAATAAAGGATGCTTCAACTATACAGCTTTATTTAAGAAAAAGAATAATGCAAGGATGCTGCTTATTACTATATTTTCTTTTTTAATTTGTGTATTAAAGATATGATCAAAAATGTTCTTGATGAAAATGAAAGAACCATCAAAATGAAAGGATTAGTACGACGTTAACAAAAGACAAAATTAAATAAAAACAAGAAACATGATATTTTATGTAAAGATGGACATAAGATTTGAAAATGTTTGATGTCTTATACTTGGAGTGTATTTCTGTATGAATATGAAATATGGACAGTAAGAAAAGAAAGGCTGGAGAGATTTGAAATATAGATAAAACAGGAGATTAAAGGAAACTAAATATAGAGAAGTAATGAAAAATGAAGATTTAATAAGGAGAATCAACAAAAATAGAAGCATAATCAGAAAAATTCAAAATAGGAGAGCAGTTGGTCGAGACATATCATGAGAAGAACATTGATTAAAATAGGACAAGAAGATAAGTAAAAGATGAAAAAAGAGAAGCTAGAAAAGAGTAAAAATTTGAGACGATAAAACGGAAAGGAAAATCATAACTATCTGAAAATTTCAGCTAAAAAAGAGGAGAATGGAGGATTAATGGAGAATGGAGATGATTGTGTTCAATCAAATGGTGGGGATTATGTTCATTTCCTGTACTCAAAGCAGATAAAAATATAATAAAATTACTGTTTATATAACGATACAATAGTGAATGTTATAGCTAATGAGCGTATTTTAAATTCCATCCTTATTTTAACAAAAAAAAAAAAAAAGAAATTTTTCTGAACATTTTTTAATATTATTTGAAAACTTTGAATTTTGTTAATTTAAAATACAGAGTGAATTAAAAATTCAGGAAGTATGTAACAAACTATCAGGACAGGTTCTAAAAGAAAAAATAAGAACATAACCGTAGGTTACGAAATGCGTTTTTAGTTAGTGTCAGCCGACACTGATTTCTGTAACTTCAGTAAAAAAAAAGTTTAATTAAGCCAGTCTGTAATTCTTGGGACCCAAATCAAGGTAGAAATTTAGTGGTTTTATATGAAATCTGATCAGAAAAACTGAACAAAAAATAGTAAAATAGCTCATGAAACTGTATTTTTAGTAGTTTTTGAAAAATCTGGGCTAAAACACAAAATATTGTAATCGAAAAACACATTATTTTATGTTTGGAATCGTTTACCTTTTTCATCCGGGGTTTTCAAACCTTTCATAAAAGCGTCTTTTGCCTTCTTTATTTCTTTATCAACCCATACGTTATCCCGCACATGTCGTACATTAACCCAAGTTTCGTCTAAATGATAAATTGTCATACCCGCTTCATGAAATCGCTTAATTTCTCTTAAATATTTCCTACGACATGAACTTTTTATCTTCGCGTTCAATCAATAAAGATTCAATTTTTTTTCTGGAAATGAAACGAAAATACACCGATTTTAAAACACGATGTAATGTACCTCTAGAAATATTTGGCAGTTCAGAATCGGTATTCACAACATTTAATATTTCAGAAAAAAATTATGGCAAAAATTAATGAGGACAACGAATTTCTGGACAGGCTGTGGATGTCAGATGAGGCACATTTCTATCTTAAAGGGTACGTGAACAAGCAGAACTATCGTTACTGAGCAGACAGCAGCCTCGATGAAGTTCATGAACGCTTCTTTTTTTTCTTTTTTCTACTCTACCCTCCGGGCCGGATGCATATCAAAGCAAAACACAGCCCACGGGATTGTCTACTCAAACGGCCCTCCTAGTTCGCCAGTCGTAAGTCTAGTCCGACAGGTCTGCCGGCCCGTTAGATCTATTCCTTGCCTGCCTCTCACCAATAGGGCATGGTATCCAAACCAGAGTATGTCGTTCCTGGACCCCACCACAAAAGCCCGGACTCGGTCTTGACGCCAATGCCTCCAGTAAGAGCAGCCTGTGTATGGCACTCACACCGTATCTTGGTCTTTTTCGCGGAAGGGATGAGGGAGTCCAGTGCCTCATCAATGCCGCCCATCCCCGCAAGCACAGACGAACGGCAGCTCCGCAGGGGGCAATCCCTCAACCCCTCGCCGCCACCATATCCCGGGCTTTGTGCTGCAGTATCCGTGTCATAATACCAGTTACCGCACGAAAACTCTCATGAACGCCCTTTACACAGCAGTAAGGTAACGGTATGCTGTACAGTTCGTCATATGGCATCAAATGGCGTCAAATGAGAAGCGGATCACTACGACTGTCACTTCGGATCGGTATGGTCACATGTTGCAATCTTTTGTTACATTTGCACGAAACCTAGTATCAACAGAATGGTGCGATTTCGCACACTGAAAACCAATCAATGGCAGTTGTGCGCAAGTTATTTGGTAACCATTTCATTTTAAGATTTGGTGACGTTCCCTGGCACCCAAGATCACCGGATTTGTCAATCTGTGATATTTTTTGTGGGGATACTTTAAGAGTGTATTCTATAAGAGTTGGTAAAAGACACTGGGTGAATTGAAACAAGCAATAAAGACAAAATTCATGGCATCCCACCTGAGATTTGGAACGAGCAAATGGTAGATTGGCAGAATGCGTAGAGGAGGACGCCTCCCTCACGGAGTGGCATCTAGGTAATATCCCAGGAGGATATTACCTGACGTAATTTTCAAAAACTGATAATCGGTATTTTGATAATTTGATATTTTTATAAACATATTTTTTAATTGTAATGGTTAGGTTCATGTTAATATTTGTTTTAGCATTTTTTCAAAAGTTAAATTTCAACGGAAATATCCATTTTGACCATCTCTAAATCAATTTTAACTAGTTTCGGCGTGATGTCTGTACGTACGTACGTACGTATGTGCGTAATGTATCTCGCATAACTGAAAAACGATTAGCCGTAGGATGTTTAAATTTTGAATTTAGGACTGTTGTAACATCTAGTTGCGCACTTCCCTTTCGATTGCAACTGCTGAACCTAAGGTGTCCAAAAAAGCCCAAAATTAAAAAAAAATTGAATTTTGGACTTTTTGAAAATAAGTGGTACTTATTTTCATTGATCCCAGAAAGAAAGCCAAATAAAATTTTAATTAATGAAATACTTGGATACAAGGATCAAATCGGTTCAAATCAGACTTGGAACTTTTTATCTCCTTTTTTAACTCTTTTTTTTTTCAATTTAAATATATTGATTTATTAATAATTATTAGCCTCTGTAAAAAAGAATTTTTATGTTAAATAATAATTTAATAATAACAATAAAAAAATATATATGAAAAAATAACAGAAGTTATTAATGAAATAAAATTTTATGTACTTTTTATTTTTTAAAAATGTGTATATGTAATTTAATAGGCGTACAAAGAAGTCATGTGGTATCCACATTAGATTTTTTGTGTCACCATGGTACATATAAAAAAAAAATAATTACAACTGAGGGTGAGCCTCATACATTGAGGGATCGTTTTCACAGAACACAAGAATAAATAAAAAAAAAGAATAATTATTTATGAAGCCAAATTCAATTAGTGAAAAAGAAAAGTAGCTGAATTCATTTATGTTCCACTAAATTATGACTTAATTAAGTTATATTAATTACGTTAATTAGTTAGTTTTATTTGGAATAATTACTATACATAACACACACACACACAGAGTGAGAGAGGTGCGCGCGCTCACTCATGTGTTTCATAAATAATTTATCTAACTGTATCCTACTAGCAGAATATATTAATTTATTAAAATTAATTAAATTAAAAATGTATCACTTACTATAACTAACTTTTTCTTTTTTTGTACTGCTGAGTACGTTCCCAAAGATCTCTGCTTTTACACAACTTTTTTTAATGTGATAATTAAAACCAAAAAAAAAACATAATCAATTGTTGAAACTATAGGAAAAAATGTTTATTTTTTCAGTCATTGAAATGAATTATTCATCTACTACTGCTGTTATTATCTATTGTTATATAATGCCATTATTTTACAGTTACAACCATGAATTGTTAAAATACATACTAGCGAGTAATAATTATGAATAGTGAATTATTAAAAGTATTTTTTTTTCGCTAAGCAAGTCATCATATAAAATTTTACTTGCTTATTTATTATATTTGCAGGTACATTATTAAAAACAACAATTAAAATGTATTATAATAAAGTACAAATAAATAATACATAAAACAAATATAAAAATATATACACAATTTTATACGCATTTTCAACATCCTAATTAGGAAAAATAAAATTCGATATTAAAATAACAGTGAAAACATATATAACTGTACATACTGGAGAAACCGGTCTAATCGTTTACAACGTTTTTTACACGGCATAATTTTACAAACATTAATTGTAGAGGAGAAGGTCCTCTACATTTTTTGTTTATAAAACGTTGCTCTAAAATGCATAGATTCAGAGAAAAACGCATTTCAAAAACGTTTTGAGTTTTTCAAAAATCTATGGGAGGGGGATGTTAAAAATCTGGAGTTAAGCTTCCCTCATCACTCCTAACGCATAGACAAAAGATCAATCGGTAGGTAAGGATTTTCAAATACAGCCTATTTTGATAACAAATTACCTGTACTAAAATTCAATCAGATCATAATGAAAAACGACAATAAAAACAAAAAAAAAGTATTTCAATTTTAAACACCAGCCCTTCTACGGAAATTACGGTAATTATTTTAAACTATTAATAATTAATTTTATTACGAATCACTAAACAAATTAATAGTAGAACATCTAAGAAATAATGTTTCTGTCGTAAAGAGTCATTTCTTTAAATTAATTAATAAAGAATTTTTCTATCTGTATGTAACTGGTATTTAATGGATTCCTAGTAATCTTACAACAGAGAAAGAGGTTAATTTGAAAATAATTAATGTATTTTTAACACTCTGGAATTCATTTTATTTAACGTCACGAAACATTTTACGCGTGACGAATGTTTAAGAGCCATCATATCAACTACTGAAGATATTTCTTGACTTAAGTGCCATGAGAATCAAATTACCTTTGTAGTATAGTTTGATTAAAATTTGTTTCCAATTACGGAAAGTTAAAATTTTCAGTTTTTTACTTCCTTGTACAAAGTAAAGGAAATACTGTGATCGCGAAAAATTTCGGTTTTCAGATTTCAACGGAAATATCCATTTTCACCATCCCTGAATCCATTTTTACTAGTTTCGCCGTGACGTCTGTACGTACGTAGCATCTCGCATAATTCAAAAACGATTAGCCGTAATATGTTAAAATTTTGGATTTACGACTGTTGGATTTAGGACATCTATTTCTGGACCTCTTCTTTTTATTGCATTTGACTAGACCAAAAGTGTTAAAAAAAAACCCAAAATTAAAAAAAAATTGATTTTTGATTTTTTCTTAATTGCAGTAATAAACCCTCATTGAAATCTTTTCAACGATATATCTAACAAAAATGGTACTTATTTTCATTAGATCTAGAGTTTTAACCAAACCCGCCGGGTTGGTCTAGCGGTTAACGCATCTTCCCAAGTCAGCTGATTTGGAAGTCTAGAGTTCCAGCGTTCAAGTCCTAATAAAGTCAGCTATTTTTACACGGCTTTGAATGCTAGATCGTGATTACCGGTGTTCAATACTGACTGGGTTTCACTTAACCACACATCTCAGAAATGGTCAAACTGAGACTGTACAAGACTACCCTTCATTTCAACTCATACATATCATCCTCATTCATCCTCTGCAATATTATCTGAACGGTAATTACCGGAGGCTAAACAGGAAAAAGAAAGAGTTATAGCCAAATGAAATTTTAATTAATGAAATATTTGGATCTTACAAGGGCATATCGATCAGTTCGAATTACACTTCATCTCCTTTTTTTTAACTTTTTTTTAAAATTTAATATATATTGATTTATTAATAATTATTATTAAGTTTTACGATAAATAATAATTCAATAATAACAGTAAGAAAAATAATTTATTAATGCCAGCCACCGTGGCGCGAGTGATAGCGTCTCGGCCTTTTATCCGGAGGTCCCGGGTTCGAATCCCGGTCAGGCATGGCATTTTCACACACGCTACAAATCATTCATATCATCCTGTGAAGCAATACCTAACGGCGGTTCCGGAGGTTAAAGTTATTAATGAAATAAAGTTTTATGTACTATTCATTTTAAAAAAAAATGTATATATGTAATTTAATAGGCGTACTAGTAAGTCGTGTGGTATCCACATAAGACGTTTTTAATAGATATTTCGTATATTCAATGAAATGTTTAATTGAGACTACTGTTTAAAAATAGATGTTTAATTACTAAACATGTGTTAAGCAGTGAAATTGAATTAATACAAGTAAAGTTTTATGAAACCTTCAAGGTCAAACAAAACAAATCTGCAAGTAATAATGTTTAATTAAAAATGGTATGTATGTTGACTATTCAAATAGATCATGATCCGGTGAAAAAATACTGGATTAACCATTTAATTTAACTAACAAATTCTTAGAATAGAAAATAATAACTTTTCTTTTCAGCGGGTATATTTTTATTTAAAATGGTTTAATAAGGAATCAAGGTACATTAATAACTTTGAACATATTAAGTAAATTAATACATTCGCATAACATTTTTAAATTATGTGAGTTCTGAAAGAAAAAATACTAGATAAATCTATATTTATAAGTTTTTCCCAACTATTTTTACTTCCTAGTACAAAGTAAAGGAAGTATAGTGATCGCGAAAAATTTCGGTTTTCAATTTCAACGGAAATATGCATTTTGGCCATCCCTGAATCAATTTTAACTAGTTTCGGCGTGACGTCTGTACGTACGAACCTAAGCACTTCATTGTAGACGTACAAGGAAGTCATGTCGTGTCCACATCAGTATTTTATTTTATTTTAATTAATGTAGCATGGAATTAAAATATCAGTTTTCAAACTATTAAATTTGTTTTCATATTAATTAAAAATCCTTAAATGGCACAGAAAATAAGTATAGTTTAATAATTACAATTGCAATAAAATAATAAATTTAACAGCACATTAGGCAACGAGCCTATAATGATAGTCATAGATGCACGAGTGCGAAGGAAGTTACGACACTCACCAAGGTTCGTGTCGTAAACTTCGCAACAGTGCATTGGCCATTAAAGAAAATTGCTTACCGTATATTTTCTACGGCTATAAAAATATTGGAATTATTGATTTAAATCATAGATAGAATGGAATATTATTTAGATTTTTCAAAAAATATATTAAACAATACACTTCTGTGGCAATAAGTTATTAATCAAAAATAAGATCTCCTTTTCTTTAATGTCGATCGGTGTTAAAGACATTTCTTCCTCAGAATTCGACATAATTAACAAAATAATAAACAGTGTAATATAAAGAACTTTGTTACCTATTGGTTTACTTTCAAATTAATCTCTGCTTGGTAAGTATTAAATCGGATAAAAACCAAAAGTAAAAAAAATCTGATGTGGACACTACATGACTTCCTTGTAAGCCTATTAAATTACATATACACATTTTTTACAATCAGAGATTAATAATAATTATTAATAAATCAATATTTTTAAATTAAACAAAAAAGTTAAAAGAAAAGGAAATGAATTCGGATTCGAACAAATGTGCCTTCCTCTTGTAAGATCCAAATATTTCATCAATAAAGTTTTATTGGGCTATAAATCTGGATCCAATAAAAATAAGTAATACTTACGATATATCGTTGAAAATCTCTCAATGAGGGTTTATTAATTAAGAAAAAAACCAAAAATCCATTTTTTTGGAGTTTTGGCTATTTTAGATACTTTTGGGTCAGTCGATTGCAATCAGAAGGGGCGGTGCACAACTAGATGTTACAATAATCCAAAATCCAAAATTTCTTCAGTATTCTACGGCTAATCGTTTTTGAGTTATGCGAAATATATACGTACCTACAGACGTCACGCCGAACTAGTCAAAATGGATTCACAGGGTGGTGAAAATGTATATTTCCGTTGAAATCTGAAAACCTAAATTTTTCGCGATCACAATACTTCGTACAAGGAAATAAAAACAGCTGATACATTAAATAATACCCACTTCTGATTGGCCAATGGATGCAAAGAGTAGGATTTTGATCGGTTCAGCACCTGTATCATACTGTGTAATGATTTATTATGATACAGTTTCCGGCTGTATAATTCAAACTTTAAGCCGTGGAAAAAATATAATAATACATTATTTAGCTGAATCGTACAAAAGATATGGTGTTATATACCTTTTAATTTACTTGTAATACGAGTAGCAGGAATGATTTTTTTTAAAAAGATGTACGTTGTTTTTAACTCCTATTAAAATATATAATACCTCATATGCTACCTATGCTACTCAATGATCTATGTTAAACGTATCATGGAGTATATGTTCAAGCAAAAATTATCTAAATTAAACGTATAAAACAAATTTTTTCTCAAAATATAATATTTAGAGAACTTTACTTTGGATATACAAATTATCTTTTCCGGAAACTTGTAAAGACGAAGAAATTTATACCTAAAAGTTTATCAACTAGAAAATAAAAAAGGTATAAACACCATTTTATCACATATTTCTTTAGTTTTAGATGGAAATTAATCTGCTAGCCAAATAACATACATTTTTATCTATCATTTTTAAAGTCAGAGGTACTTTAATCGGAGATATGAAAAGGCTACATAATAACAAAGTTAACGTAGAGCAGTAGCATTTCATGGATACTATGTTTTTATGGAACTCTTCGTGCTAGAATAACCCTCGAGAGGAGAGTATATGTCGTTTGCGAATAGGCCACACATACCTTAATTATGGACACCTAATGAATCAGATCGACGTACCCGATTATGTTCGCTGAGTCTGCAAAGTAACGATACACTACATCATTGTATTCTGTGTGAATTATGCGGATTTGTATCGTAAATTTAAATAAGAAGCTACCATCCAAGATATTCTACGAAACAATATGATGATATCGAATATCTTATGTTTCTTAAGGCCGTGCATCTATATTCGATTATTTAATCATTTTTTTTTTTTTTTTGTAATATTGTATTGTTTGTTTCGGGTGATAATAACGTGAAAGAACGTTTTTCGCTCTGCCAAAAAAAAGCACCTTTTCTTATATTTTCTTTCAACGACAATTATCAGTGCTATAGTGAAATTTCCAAGTATATAAAACTGTACATAAAATAAAATTTAAATAAGAGAAGCGCCAATCAATAGACTTATTTCTGAAAATTCAAATTATATTTTTACGCCATGCCAATTTTTTTTTTTTGTAACTCTACGAAAGGCTAAGATTGTAAAAAAATATATCATTCTTTATTATCGCGCTTAAAAAGAAATTATACGATAAATGCATACAATAATATATTCTTCACACTTTCACAAATGTAACAATTATAAATGGTGCGCGTGTGGTCATGAACCCATATTAATCTTAATGCGTGTAAAAGATAGAAAGACTTAATACATGATTGTAATACTTCATAAACTATTAAATCGGTTACACATGTTAAGATTTTCTCCGTTTAATTCAATTTAATTGACGACAAGCTACATGCAAGATTTAAAGTAACGGCCTGAAGATTTTTGTTCAGATTGTAACACGTGCTAGTAAAACGATAAATTAATTTTTTCTTTTATATATATATATATATATATATATATATATATATATATATATATATATATATATATACCGGTTAAGTTCAAACGGCCGACCAATTCTACTCCGGTTTGACGGCGGCATCACATGAATTGCGCTAGAAAGTCCAATCCAAGGTCAAACCGGTTTCATCATGTTCCAGTTGCTGGTGTTTCCGGCCCGTTTCCCCCACTTCCGTTTCCTCCGATATCCAGTCTACAGGCTTTGTTTTTTTTTCATTCAGAATATATTTACCTTACTTGTTAGGTTAAACAAAATAATTAATACTCACAATAAAATGTTTTGTATTTTTTTTTTTAAATATAATTCCTATAAGAGACAAGCATATTATACAGCACGCAATTTTTTAAAATTATTTTATGTACTCCCACGCCATTAATTTAGTTCTCCAGACAACCATTTGTTATATCATTTTGCCACATTCTATTCCAAAAGTTCTTGTAAATATAAATTAAGTCATTGATTTGTCTATTATAAAGAGAAATGTTATCGGTTGACGGGAATAATTTACGATCGTTAAAAAACGAAATTATAATAATGGTATAATAGTCCTTTTTTATATGGTTAATTCATCCACAAAAATAACGGAATAAGAGTTCTTACTCATATTATTCATGGGAGCTGATTCAAGTAGCACTTAAAGGTACTTTTATTCCAATCAAGGTTTCTTAAAGAAAAAGTCATATTGGTAAACTTTGGAGAATATTTGAAAACTATTCGAAATAAAGTATAAAAGCTATCAAAAAGTTTCAGAAAATTGTGGTAATCTATATCAAATTATAGTTTATAGGAAGATTGCTATGTCTATATTTACTTGAAGTTTTTTCTTATCTTTTAGTTGCAAAGTACTAAAAACCAAAAGACATAAGATTTACATTTTTTTCAGGCCGTATTAGCCATCAATTAAAAGGTACGCTTAAAAAGTACTCATCCGTTATGATAGCACCTACGTTATAGCTCTTCAAACGCATGTACATTTCTGCAACAGGAATATGTTGGCTTATTTAGGCACAATATCCGTATCTGCTTTGTAGCATTTTTTATGTGTACTGCCTCCCATAGACAGTACAACCACTCATCCACAAGTACTATAATTGATTGCTCGCGATTAACTATTTTTTTTTGTCATCTTTGTTTCCTCGCCCCCAAGAGCCGGATTCTCAACTAAGTATACTCTGCTTCGGGGGGGGAGGGTACCCTCGCCTCAAACTATCTCGGAAGAATGCAGGCCCCGCCCAGGTAGCCGGAACTCAGTTTTTTTGCTTGTCTTGTTGCCATGCCTCAAGTTGTCATGCCACCGGGACTCCGGTATTGATGTATTTCCTCTAATGGGGAATCCCACAGGAATCCCCCACTGGGACTACGGTCTTATTTTTCCCCCGATGGTAACTCAAGGGAGTCCCCACCCGATCATCGTAGGTGGAAGACCGAAGACTCCCGAGTGAGGCTGTCCCTCAAAGATGCCGTGGTGTTCCTATCAAGACACAATTCTAGATCCAGATGAAGCCGACTTACATCCCCATCCTCCAGGCATATGACCATATAATATGAAGGACGAGCGTCTAGGTTCCTGCTTGCAATCCTGACGTAAATGGCTGGTTTTACCGTAAATAAAAAAATGGCCACTCCTATCTACACCGGAACAAAACTTGGTCCTGCGGCCTGAATTCCAACATCGGAAGCGAAATTCATCGGAGATACGTCGCGTCACTCGACAGGCCAACCAACCAATGCGGACGCGACCATCAGATAATAGTTTGTCCGCCAGGATGGGCGACACCGCCAACCTGACCACCTGCGTGGAGCAGTACGCTGGCCGCATTGATAAGACTTCAATAGTGACGGACTACCCATTGTTTTGTGAAGCTCCCGAGTAAACTCGTCCTGCTACGTGAGGGTATCCACGTTCTTTACCAGAACGTGGACCCTTCTACCACCTATACCAGCTAGGGCCGTGATAGCAACCTTCACCTTTTCAACGATTTCTTTACTCAGTCGATCGGTCGCACCACTATCCGCCCGAACCCGGAAGTGTAGATCCTTCCCTTGGCCCTACCGAACAGAGAGAACCCCAGTTTCCACTGGTGAAACCGCCCCCTTCACCGAACGGAGAAGATCTGCGAAGGTCCAGCCCTCCGCCTTAACCACAACTGTGGTAGTCGGCAGACTCATGGGTAGCTTCTTGCCTGCAGCCATCCATGGTGGCGACGCCCGTATCAAATGGACGAGAACTTGCTTCCTCGTCATTCTGCCCACACACTCCACAGACCGTCGCAAAATTTGCCCGATCCGCCCTTGTGGACCACAAAATATTAGCTATTGAAATATTTTATAATTATTGTTAACCGTGATATTAATGAACTTTCCTTTATCTGCAACTTGAGGACGTACCCTACTGGAATAGCTGGGGTTCTAATCATAAAGATAGATTTTATGAAAATAATATTAATACGATAATCTTTTTTTACATTAAACCTTATTGTTTTGTTAATAGTGAATAAAATATTTACTAAATAAATCTTCTTTGATTTTTATGTATATAAAGTGGATCTTCATTTCTCGTTAATTTAAAATAATATAATAATTATTACCAAGAATTTATAGAGAGTGGAACAAATGGTAATTTGCCTGTCTGAATCAATAAGTTACATTCTTTAAAATCACGGTGTCAATCATGAAATAAAGGAGGTTTGCTTTAGTAAAAGCTAACAGAAGATACAATTTATAGGTTATATTTGAAAAAATGAACAATTTTATTTTAGATCCTAACAACCTTTTTTAGTTTTTTTGCTTTATTTACACTTCTTGGTAAATATTTACAGTAAATCCGTTTTAAAATTAAATGATTTTACGAGATTTAATAAGAAATTAGTACATGAAGTAGTTATTTTAATTTTTTTAATTTCTTCCTAGTAATTTAATCTTATTTCTTGTAGTTTTAGTGAATTTTAAGTAATTTACTTGTTTAACTGAGTCTAACTGAAAAATGTATGAGTTGTACATTTCTCCATTAATTTACCTCTGATGAAATCTCAGTTTATTGTTTTTGTACCGCATATGTAATAAATGTCAGTAGAACTTTACAAAATACTAAAAACAATTTAATTCCTTGCATTTGTCAATTAATTAATCATTTAGTCAGTTAATCCGCATGATGAAACATGATAATCGCTTTTTAAAATTTTTATTGACTCACTTCAAAATGTATAGTTCCATAGAACACAGGAAGGGAGTAGGGTATATGTATACTACACATGCTAGAAGTGTAATTGATGTGGTACCCAAAACCAAAGTAATATAAACACTTCATCGCAGTAAATGTGTCAGAAGGGCGGATTTCTGTTTTTAGTTAAGAAAGAAGGGTGTTGCACTGAAGAAATAATTTTTGAAAATAATATTACTTTGGTGTTTTTTGTTTTTTTTTTAATTTAAACTTCTGTTAGTACCTTGTATTCAAATAGATTGAAAATTCAAAACTGATTTTTGGACACCAACCTCTTTCCTTGATAAAAAATTACATTTTGGATTGTTACGAAACTAATACAATATATATATATATATATATATATATATATATATATAATATTGTATTTTATATAATCAAAAAACCAACTTGAACAACCCAGGTACAGAATTACAAAGTAAATGAAATTACACTTACTTTTTTCTTTTCTTTATTCCAATAGCACTTTCGCTGGATACCGTATCGTCAATTGCATATAAATTATATAAAATTACATATGAAACATAATAATTTTTTTTTCTTAGAAAAAAATTTAAAGATTAAAATTACTATCATATATACAAAACATGAAGTCAATTAAATAAAACAACTACATATATTTAAATATGACTTCAATTAAGAATTAAAAATTAAAATTAAATTTTTAAATAAAATAATTAGAAAATCTATATCATGTAACCTGGCCAGCCAATGTTACATTAGTGAGTGGATTTGAAATTATTTATATACATTCTGATTATATCTTCTACTTCTATCTAAAAACGTGCTGCCATCTGTTGTTGCTTTTATAAGAGCGTTATCTTCATATTCAATCTGAAAGTTAATCAAGTTCGAAATTATTTTGTACTTATATATGTAAAATCCTCCAAATATCCAACTTTTGCTACTATTATTTAAATTAAATTTCTTGATTCCCACTATTTCCAAATTTGTCTGAATATCAGACACAGAAAGTTTCTTATTAATAAGGTGGTTAGCAATATTAGATATATAATATATATATATATATATATATATATATATATATATATATATATATATATATATATATTATAGGCCTATGCTATGTATAACATTTTGTGGCATAAAAATCTACAAAACTACTAAATAAATTTCATTAAAATTTATTTAAGCTGTAGTTGTGTTTCTGAAGTTATGCACGTGAAAATTTTATGAAGATTGGTTGAGTTGATCTTGAGTTACACTCAATTTAAAGTCGAAAAAAATCTTCTCCGTATCTGTCACCATAAACATAAATCATATACGTAAACCAATAATTTCATGAGAACTACAGCTCCAATTACATGTAAATCAAATTCACTAGATCGCAGCACGTACAGTTTTATTGAAAGTACATTTTACTAAACCTTTTTCTAAAATATCGTTTTATTACTTTTAAAAAAATATTTAACTAATATTTTGCGTTTTTTGTCTGTAGTATTGTTGTAGTTTCAAAACTAATTTGATGTATAATTAATTAAATTGATGTATAATGTGATGTGTACTTAAATGAAGTACTAGTTTTCATGAAAAAATTACTTTAATTTCCTGATTTAATAGTGTATAATAGTAGAACGAAAAAAGCTGAAAATGTTAAACCCTGTTTTATAAACCCTATTTTTGACTCTAACTCCCGTTTCTGAGAACCAATTCGCTTAAAAATTATTACAGCTCTATTCCCAATAGTTTACATCACCCCACCAAGTTTCGTCCAAATCGATTAAGATTTTTGCGTCTGGTATAGCACACCAAAAAAATCTTATACATACATAACATACATTTATATACGAGTATGTAAAAATGAATACGCGCAGAAGCGATTTCTAATATTTTTAGAAATCCTATAATAATCACAGAATAAATATTAAACCACAAAGCAAATATTTTTTAACTGAATTCTGCGATATGTAAAACATATACAATAAAACGGTTCATAAATATTTATTAAAAATGTAAAATATAGTATAATATAAATATAATCAGTTATATACGATCATATAACGCTATCAATTATTTGCAAATATTGCAGAAATTGAGTAAAAATATATGAATATTTCATTATTGCTTTAAGCAATAAAGAACTCCTAATAAATAAATTATGTAATAATTTATTGTAATTCTACAGTGTTTTACGATAGGAAGGCGTACATAGATTGTTTGCTACCTGTACCGCATTTTATTATAACTACAGATATCTAGAACCCTTACAAGAGGCAATCATTAATTTTGATATTTTTCTGAAAGTAATGATGTTTACTACATAGCTAATTTTTGTGATGAATAAAATGAAGGCTTTTAATACCACCTACATTTTGTTAGGGTGTTTGTTCGACTCACTGAGTACTGCAGTAAGAAAGCACTTCATTTCCTCAAAATCTCTAATTAGATAGATATAGAACGCTTATTATTTTTTGAACTAGTTATTTTATTTTATGATATGATAATATTATCTGATAATAATTGTTTTTTTTTTTTTTTCAATATATTTAGTTTCCTAATATGGCTGTCTCGTTGTTTAAAACGGGAAGTAATCTCAACCGTCTGAAAGAAAGTGATATAGTTGTTTCACATAAGCGTAGGATACAGTAAAGGCCGAGTATTTATCCAACTACTTCAATTTTCATATGGTATTGCGGTGCAGTTTTCTTAAGATTGAAAATCTTAAAATGATAATTTCATTTTTAAATCTTCTATATAAATAAAAATGGTTGTTTTTTTGTTAGTTTGTCCCGCATGCGTTTCTACACCATTCATCCGATTGCGATGAAACTTTGGTGAGTTGTGCGCAAGCCCCCGAAGGTTTCTGAATTAGTTTGGACCCGCTAGGTGGCGCCGGTGTCGAGATATTTCCGAAACAAATAAACAAACAGATTTTCTTCTTTACATATATATAGAAGATACAACATTACCCGTGTGGACAAGATATATATCACAAATTTTTTTTCTTTTTTAGATGCAGACAGAAACAGTAAAAATGTTAAATGATCCACACATTATACCTCTAAGTACTTTAAACGTTGGAAAAGAATATCATTTTCATAAATTATCGGTGGAGGATTCGCAGTTTGGATGTAAACAGCTGGTTCTCTGGATAGACGATTATAAAGTACATTTTTTAAATTCGTCCTGAAGATCTCGCAGGCAAAAGTATCTAAGCTCTGATACTTTTTCTTAAGCGGTCAGAAAAAGGACTGTGAAAAAGTGCAGTAGTGAATAAAGTGCAAAATATAAAAAAATAAATAAAAAAGTGTTTACCGAATTTTCATCGGTTACATAATTAAGATAATAAAATTTTCTAAAAGGTTTGTGAGTTGTCCGAACGCCCGCGAAGGTTTCTGAATTAGTTTGGACCCACTAGGTGGCGCTGGGGTCGAGATATTTCGAAAAATTGTATTTATGGTCCGATTTGGCTCATATTTGTCCAAAACGATAAAATATTAGTCAACACACAATTAATCATTTGTAACCGTATAGCGCGGGCGAAGCCCCAACGGGGATGCTAGTTATAGATAATATTCATCGTTCTGACATTTTATTCAACTGGGATGGGTTCATACTCTCTTTTGGATATGCCACGTTTTTGTCTTCTCATATAAGAAATTGTCTTTTTTTTTGTGGCAAATATAAATATATTTTTCTTTCTTATTAGAATAAGATTTACATATCCTAGTGCCTTAAGAAAACGTTGAGACGTAGAACTAATAATATGGAGATTGCTTATGAGTTACTCCATGAAATTTTGAATGGAACATTTATTTTATACTCTTTCCTTCCGTATTTATTTTTAAAATTCTTTTTTTAGCTAGTTATATCAACAGTTTTTTTATTGTGGAATAAGTTTTAAAACAAAATTGTAAACTTCAAGTGTTTACCAAATTTAGGTTTTTTCGAAATAGATGAATGTTTACGTTATTATTTTCTTGTTCATTGTTCTGGTTTACTTAACAAGTACAATACATGCATAACAATTGTACTAATGATAGGCCATAAACCTAATACGTTACATTATTGTTACGTAACGTTTATAAACAAGAGGTTTTATTTAAATTTAGTTTAATATTTTACTGCACTATTTTTTCATTCACTTTTATTGTTTTGCGAAACGAAAAAGTACTTTTATAAAATATATTAATGTCCGATTATTAAATAACTATTTATTTACAGTGGATATTTTAATTTGAAACGTTAAAAAATTACAATTTAACTATGTTGATAAAATTTTCGTTACGCATTTTCTTGATGTATCAGGATTATATTATATCACGTATTTCTTCTTTTTTTTTTTTTTTTTAATACTCATATTTCTGAAAAATAATTATCAGTTCATTGACATAGCCAATCAACAACAGAACGCAATATTTTTATAAATACAAAAAACGCTATAAATTAGTTGAAATAGCTAAAAAAAATCTATGTTACAGCTCCCGAAATGTGCCTGTGTAGGTCCTAAACAGTTTTCTGGCTTTTAATACATTTTTTGAAGGAAGACACCATTTAGATAAACGTTATGGTAAGAAGAAAAAGAATTAATTTCTGAATTTTTTGTACCGGGAAGTTTATGAAGTAGATAAAAGACCAGAAATCCTAGGAATTGAAGATAAATAAGAACTGTGTAAGTAGGAGAAAGGTTGTACATTATGGTGGGAGAGGTAGAGAAAACCTTAAAGGAAATGAAGAACAGGAAAGCATGTGGACTCGATGAAGTACCGGGGCTGAACTACGGAAAGTTTTAGGGAAAAGGGGAATTAGAGATACTACAAGCCTGTGTAATTTGATATATGAGATTGGTGATTGGCCAGAAGATTTGACGACTACTATTATGGTCCCAATCGAAAATAAAAAGAATATATTGAAATGTGAGGAATATAGGTCAGTTAGCCTTATATCGCATTCAGTTACTACTAAGAGTGTTGAATGGGAGACGTTGTGAAAGACTAGAGAGATCAATTGGCGAAGTGCAGTTTGGGTTTACAAGGGGGAAGGGAACAAGGGATGCAGTAGGGTTAATAAGAGTAATCGGAGAGAGATATATTGAAAAGCAAAGAGATGTATATGTGGTCTTCATGGATCTGGAGAAGGCATTTGACAGGATGGAATGGGATAAATTGCTGAGAATATTAAAGGAAAAAGGAGTCACTTGGAGGAAAAGAAGATTAATAAGAAACCTTTACTTGTCACAGAAGGTAAAAATAATGATTGGGAATGAGTTATTAGAGGAAAGCATATTTGGGAGAGGGGTGCTGCAGGGATGTTGCATGTCACCGACTCTGTTCAACTGTTACCTGGAAGCGATAATTGAAAAGAGTCTAATTGGTAAAAAGGGTGTAAATATTGGAGGAAGAAAAAGATAAAGTGCGTTAGGTTCGCTGATGACATGGCAGTGTTGGCAGAGATGAATGAGTGTACATGATGAATAAAATATTGAGAAGAATAAATCAAACCTGCGAGGAGTATGAGATGAAGATAAATATAACGAAGACAAAAAGCATGATAATTAGCAAATCAATCAAAAGGGCGTCAATTAGGATTGGAGGAAATAAAGTTGAGCAGGTGGCATCCTTCAAGTACCTAGTGTGCATCATTAAGAAAGATATGAAGTGTGATCAGGAAGTTAAAGTACGAATTGCTAGGGCAAAAGAAGCATTCAGCAAAATGAGGAGAGTCCTATGTAGTAAACTAGATCTACGACTAAGGAAAAAACTTGCAAAATGTTTTGTGTGGAGTGTGGCCCTTTATGGAGCAGAAACCTGGACTATTAGGAAGGGAGAGGAGAGAAGTTTGGAGACCTTTGAAATAGGGTTTGGAGGAGGATGGAAAAGATCAGATGGATGGAGGGAGTTTGGAATGAGGAGGTGCTTCGTAGAGTGGGAGAAGAGAGGGAAAATTATCGAAATAATAAAAAAAAAAATGTAGTTAGTTGCGACATTGGATGAGACGAGACTACTTGTTGGTGACGGCGTTAAAGGGATTTGTAACAGGGAGGAAAGCAAAAGGTCGGAAACAAATGAAACTGGTAGACAATATAAAAAGGGAAGAAAGTTACTATAAAATGAAACGGATACCACAGAATTGAGCAGAATGGAGGGCAGCCATGTGAAAACCTGCCTTTGGGCAAAACACTTATTAGGAAATTTATACACTTCAAAGAAACGGAGTGTATCGAATTCGAAAAACATTTTTTCAATATTTAAAGTTGAAATGTAATACGAGCTACATTTTTCCTTTATAATAAATCGATTTTCTTTGTTATCAAATGTAAGGTGCCCAAATTATACATGAATACACTTAGTAAAAAAAAAGCTATAAAGAAATCAAATTCGAAACGTGTATGAATTCACATTAGTGTGTTATTTGGGTCTAATGCAGATTTAGTGTTATGTTGTACAAGTGGAATAAACAGTAATTACAGTTTTTTAACTGTATGTATTGAAATGTAATCCTACGGACTTCAACAAATCTACTTGTTCCATTTAGTCTACTCAATGCCATTAAGTCTATAGGAGGGATCCCAGACAGAACACATAGCGCCTCATATGAGACTGTTCTGTAGGCTGAGACCACCCCCAGCAACAGTCTCCTATGCACCCCAGTAAGTATGCGAAGATTTCTCTTTATTTCCACCGAAGGCCACCAAATTTACTTATATCTCCGGAACTGTACGACCAATTTAAAAAATTCAAACAGCGTATTTGATAGCAGTACAAGGACTAACGTTAAAATTATGAAATAGAAATAAGAAATCGAAAAGAATAATTAAAATACAGGATAAACAAACGGTAAAAATCTTTTAATTAAGTAATTTTTCGTAATACGCAGTTAATATGAGACACAAAAAAATGAATCGTGTCTTTTTCAAGACTATAAAAAAGGCACATTTGACTGTACCTCAAGGATTGTGTGGAAAACAGTTACAATTATTTTCTAAATTTTAGTAAATTTTATAACTAAAGTTAAAGTTATATATTTTTACACGATTACGATAAATAAATCGGTTTTCAAAAATTGAACCTCCTTTTACGCCATAAAAATCAGAGCGAAGCGATGCCTGGTTGTGAAGCCGGCGAATCCGGTCTGAGCAGCTAGAAGTAACTAAAGGAATAAGATCTTAATTTGGGATTTAGAGAAGTTTTAAATTTCAATGACCTTAATTTCTGCAGTAATTTAAGATACATATTATATGTGTGCATATATTATTTGAAATGCACGCACGCACGCGTGTTTTACTCCTAAAATCGTTTTATCGGTTAAATAACGAATTAGTATTTTATGGAAAACATCATAACAAACGCTCGTTAATAATTTACAATATTATGTATAAAAACCTTTCTCTCAACACCACGATTATATTCAGTCTAATTCAAAAATTTTCTTCGGTGTATTTATATATAAAGATCAAGGTAAAAATTCACTTGTTCCTTATATACGTACATTTGAATATGTATACATGTAATTATACGGATATTAAAAAAACTCTTCATTATTTCTAGATTTATCACGCACGCAAATCCATTTCATTCATTGTTCTAAGAGGATTTAAATTCACATTATCGTGATTATAATTTCACTGTTAATCATTTAAAATGCGGTAAATATGAATGAATATAAAAGGATTTAACAATTTTTTAATATGAATATTTAGTGAAAATGTTAATTAAAAAGATTGCAAGTTTATTTAAATCACATGAATTTACTTTGAAACCATGAAAAAATTCGTTATAGTAATTTTTGAATTCTAACTTAGTTTACAACCAGTTTTAATGTGTATAATTTCATATTAAAACATTCATTTAATCTTAATTGCAAGAATAAATTTAATCTAAACATGAGTCATAAGATAAAATTCTGTGGAATAATATTTTAACAGATGTTTTAAAAAAATCGAAAAAAAAATATAGTGACGCTACATATACAGAGTGTCCCATATAAAACGCAACACAGCCTTATATTGGTAGATATTGAAATAATAAAAAGGCATGATGTGTAAATGTAATTTTTATTATTACCATCCATTACCTTACATTTAGAGTAAATGTTGGAAGTGGCCGCCATCTTCTTGAATACAAGCTTCAATTCTTTTTACAGCGTTTCTTGCAACTTTTTTCAAAGTTTGTGGCTGGATATTTAATACAGCTAAATCAATATTGACTTTCAATCGTTCAAGTGTTTGTGGTTTGTTGCTGTAGGCTTTTACTTTGAGGTAACCCCGTAGAAAAAAATCCGCCGCAGTCAAATCTGGAGATCTTGGTGGCCACAAGCCTCGACCGATAACACGATTATCAAAGAATTCCTCAACGAAATCAGAAGTTGAACCTGCGTAGTGCGATGTCGCACCGTCATGTTGTAGCCAGCAGTGTCTGTCTTCCTCTTCCAAGAGTGCAATGAACTGAAATAAAATATCCTAATATCGTTCTGCATTAATGGTGTACTCGAAAAAAATAGGACCGATTATTTTCCCCGCGATATCGCGAAACCCCACGCCCAACTTCTGCGGGTGTAATTGTTTTTCGTGATTAACGTGGAGATTTTCAGCACTCCAAATTCTACTGTTTTAGCTGTTTACGTAGCCATCCAAATGAAACCGTGCTTCATCTGTGAGAAATAACGAATCCATAACGTTAATTCCCTCACGCAGAAATCGACGGAACCGTTGACAATATTGTAGACGTTTTTCTTTGTCGGGCTCAAGAAGTCGATGAATCGTTTGAATGCGGTAAGTTCGTAATTGTAATAATCGTTTGGTCGCCCGATGAACAGTTGATTTAGACAAATTAATTTCAGCAGACAAACGTCTGATCGATTTATTTGGCGAGGCGAGTAATCGGTATTTGATTTCAGTGACTGTATCTGTATTCAACACTGACGCAGATCTTTTGTGTTCCTTGTTATTAACAGCACCAGTCTCTCTAAATTTTGCGACTAACCTTAATACTGATGTTTTGTTAGGAGCTGGTTTATCTGGGTACTTATGGCGAAACAAATCTTGCACTGCAACCGCTGATTTCGTACTTGAAGTACGACTCAACAATGAAAACACGTTCATCTAGCGAAAACACCATCTTGTCTCTAGCAATACACTGAACGTTATGATTGCATTGCTGTTACTATCGGTAGTGTTCTACTGCGTCGCCGCGATGTTCAGATGTTGGACGAGTCCATTTCAGTAACGAGTAAGGGAGTAAGCTTGACTTTTAAAATTTCATGGATGAGTGATTGATGGGTTGCGTTTTATATGGGACACCCTAGAAATAGGATATTTCAACATGTTTAAATTTATTTTTAATGTTAATTATAATGATAATGTTGATTTCAAAATATGTAAAAACTATTTCAACCCCCTTCCCTATTTTATAGGAAAAATATTAAAAAGAAATATAATGATAGATTCGAAATTCTCTAAAAAAAATCACTCAATTTCAAAGAATAGTATGGTAATAAAATATTTTTATTAGATTAAAAATTTTATGATAATACACGTTGTCATACAAAAAAAATATTGTAAATGAAAAAGTAAGTGTAACTAAAGTAGTACAAGCGATATACTTAATAAATTCAAATATTATATAAGGATAGCCCACTACAGTATACGATTGAAAGTTATGGGTGTCTTAAATTTATTGATGTAAATGAATTGAATATGGATCCAGTGCAACACTCTGAATTATCAATAGATCTTAAGATGTTAGAATTTAAAAAAAATAAACCTAAACAATTTGTTGATGGTCAGGAAAAATAATATGGTCACTGGTGATATACATATTTGGGTAATAATATTATGTTGTATATTATTGTATTTTATATTGAAATATTTATAGGAAAACGCACCTGTGCCTGATAATCAATCCCACGGTGTTTTATTTGGGGATAGGGGTTATAAAATCCTGACACATTGCATTCCATAAGCTACGTGTGCTTCATATCACTTAATAATTAGAAATCTACCGTATGATGGAATGCAATTCAGCTGCATCCTGTACCAAGTGTACAGATTAATTATTCAGTTTAATAGATTCTCGTTGAGTAAAGTTCTATGCAGCACTCGTTCGATGCACTTCATCGTCCAATTTAATTCATTATTAACATATACGCAAAATGATGTTAAAAGTTGAATATTTACAGGTAATGATACCAATTTTAACCTCTGATTATAAAAATAAATTTACGATAAAATAAAATAGAATTCAATAAGTTAATAATGAAATAAAATTTTATGTACTTTAAAATGTGTATATGTAATTTAATTGTCGTACAAGGAAGTCATCTGATAACCCAGTTTTTAAAAAAAAAATTTCTTTTAATACTTACATACCATTCGTATCTATAAACCTCAAAGATTTGTTGATGTATTGTCGAATGTGTAGCCTATTTAAAGATGCATAAAGAAAACATTTCTCTTTTACTTTCCCGTTTACATAGCGCTATAGCTCTAGAAGGGAAATTAATGTAATCGGTCTAATTTGGACATATGCGGTTTTCACCGGATCTTTATATTTTGACACCTAAGGAACCCATAAAACCGGATATCCAGATGTTCGTATGTACGTGTGGGCGTGTGTGTGTTTTCGGTGTCCCCCACTAAATCAGCTTATACTCCAGAACTACTTAACCGATTTTGACCAAACTTGGTCAGATTACTTCCACGAATGAGGCATTGATGCCATTAAATTTTCAACTTAAAAGGTCAACGTAGTTAGGTTGTAGAGCAAGGTTACCCTCAGTATCTCGAGATTTCGCCTAATTAAAATCATATTTTTCTTAGGCACATTTGTTAACAATTAAAAAATAACAATATTTGCAAAAAAAAAATTTACAAAATCGCATTCCCACCCAAAAATATGCTCTAAACTAGTGGCTAAGTGAGCGTACTGCATCAATAGTACTCCTTGTCACCGCAAGGAACGCTAGTGTAGCACTGACATTCAGCTGTTGTAGTCGTCTGATATGTTAAGGCGTCACAGGTAGCAGTAGAATTAAATAAATGAATAATATTTAAAGTGTAAAATAGTTACTCGTCTGGCTAGGTCTGGAACTCGACCGTCCGGTTAGGTACCTGGTGCGTTAAGTCTTGCAGCTACACTTATCTGTTGACCGCATATTGAGAAATTTGTTTTATGCAAGCTGTAAAATTACATTCGTAAAGTTAGTACCGACCGTTACCGCTGGCACCGCCATACCCGCGCGAATTAAATACAGTATGCGCGTCCGCGCTTTAGTTAGAATCGTTGAATTAAATAAACGAAAAAATATTATATTTATATAAATTGATTAATATTTTTAATTAATTTTTGTGCGTAATCTGTGCATCAAAAAAAAACCCCACAGGTGCGCGACTTTCCCGGAAACCAGCTTTAGCCGCATAACGGTAAAGTCATGCTACGGTGTTGCAGATTTTTTTTTATAAATATAAGTACTAAACAATTTGTTCAAAATACTGACTTACAACAATTTAACTGGAATTATTCAAATAATTAATATTCGTTGATCTTATAATAAATGTAAGTATGGAATTTGGATCTGTCATATTTATGTTTAAAAGTAACTTAGCCATATTTGGGAACAAGATCCAAGGCCGGATATAATATGGAAAAGGAAGAATTATTTGGTTTCCATTTACGTTTTTCATCGATCCGGTGACGTGTAAAAATATGCTATTACAAATTTCATCAAAATATAGATAAAAGATTGCACTAAAAGTGATATTTTTACTCTGATCATAACTGAAATTGGCTGTGAGTTAAAATCCTTAATCTCAAAAAAAAGGAAAACTAACCGGTGCTTCTTATAACTCAGATCCCTCACAACTACAACAAAGCCTGGAACAAATAGTATTAAACAATAAAATAATACTCAACTTCATATCGTAAAAAGAATCTAAAATTTTTATGCTTCACTTCTAATAAAATGTATTATATAAATCTTTAACGAAGCATACTATACAAAAACATGTAACAATAAAAATGTGTTCAAAGATCATTTTATTTTTACATTTTATAGCAAACAGGAAACTCGTAATTATATTCAATTCTATATACATCCGGCCAATAATTTTTAAAGGAAATTCAATTTTAATAAACATGATTTAAATATTAAAATAATTGTCCCTACTTTTAACATAATCATGAAGTGTTCTTTAAATATCGTTAATAAAAGAAAGTAATTTAAAAATTCCCAGTATACTTTCTGTAATAAAAGCTTAACGAATTGATAAGAAGTACAGTAAGTAAATTATTTCATCGGCTTCATTACTTGATTTTACAAGTTTTGAATGATTCTGAGTTTACCGAGACAATAAATCTTTGTCTATTAAAGCATTCACGCAAGAATAGTAAAAAAAATTTAAGATAGTTGTATAAGGAATGCTTCTAAATTCAGACAGGAATCTAAAGTCTAGGGTATTAACCTAATATACTAAACGGATGGCCACAAGCCTTTTCGATTTTAATTTCTTATATTTATTTGTTTATAATAAATATAATAAAAAAGAAGAAAAAACGCAAAATATATTCTAACGGAAAAATTACATCCATAAAATTCCAGAATATATGAAACACTATATGAAATTGAAGTTCTTCACTTACCAAAACAATATTTACCGACTTTTAAAAGAAAACTACAGTATCACTTTCAGTCTCATGAAGGGAAGGGGTGAAAATGAATTTACGATTTGAGATATGAGGAGTACGAAAATAAGAATCACTTAAAATTGGGTTTCCTTATATATTTATATTAAAATATAATTATAATATTATATATATATAGGAAACTATGTATAAACTTTTGTGGCTTGAAAATCTCCAAAACTACTTAATCAATTTCATTTAAATTTAAATATGCTGCAGCACTGTATTTGAAGTTGTGCATGTGAAAATTTTATGAAGATTGATGCAGTCGTTCTTGAGTTACGCCCAAATTCGATGTGGAAAAAAATTGAAATTATGTTGACTGTGTAATTGTATTTGTTTTATAATTTTTGTGTTTCATATTGAAGTTTTGTTGAATATTATTTGGTCGTTATTTATATTGTTAGTATTTGTTGTTGTATTGTTTATGTCCATTATGTTCAATTTTGTTATGTTATTTAGTTATTGTTTATATTGTCGTAGTTAAAGTTTTAGTTTTTGTTTTTTTGTTTACTAGTAGTTTAGGTTGCCGTTGTTACGTGTTGGGCTCAAAATACTTTTGGTTTAGTTAGGGGTATTCAAATCAATCAGTATGATCTTTTTTAAGACTGATTTGGTGTTGTTAGGATCTATACCAGGCGTTTTGCAGCGATGGGAATGTGATTCGTGGCAATCGCATCGATGGCATCTTGACTGTGGCCAGACTGCAAGATATCTTGAAGCTTTTGAAGACAATGTCCAGTAAACCCCTTAAGGGCTATGTACGAAAGGGATGGTGTGACGAATGGATCCATCACATGGCGGTTGCCTTACCCTTTGGGGTCAAGATGTGTAGTGGTGTATTTTTCAATCGCGCTTTTGCAGCGAGTTACAGTGGTGAGCGAGTTGAAACTTGATGCTTGTGTGTAGGGTTTACTGGTGATTTCCAAACTGTGCGCCGCGGCTCCCCGGGGCGCCGCGAAATATTGTAAAGGCTTCATAATTAACTGAACTAAGAAATTTGTAATTATTAATTTAATGTTAATAAAATAAGAAAATATGGAAGATAATCGAGTTTTATTTATCATTATCTCTTTTTTACGAGTAGTCATATTTTTACTTAGGATAGGACGGCATGGAAAAATTTTAATTGTAAAAGGGCGCCGCGACTCGGGAAAGTTTGGGAACCACTGGGTTAATCGAATATATTCCGTTGTACTTTGAAAATCAGTGCGTTTCTGACTGTGTACTTAAGGGCGTCGGAAACGAAAGTCTGCTTACTTGCTCAGAACTGCAGAAGAATTTGTTTTTGTTTTTTTTTTATTTAACACGTTTATGATTTAATTTTAGTAAAAATCTTTCAAAGTTAAAAATTAAAATCTGTAACATTTGAATTTTCTGTTATCAGAATCTTGAAAATTAACTATAGTAAGAAATACTTAAAACTTATGCTGATATTTTTATATAATATTCCTAACGCCTTAAGATATCTATAATTGTCAAAAAAATTAAAAACATGTTTCAAAATTTTGGCATAAATTACAATTACGATAAAAAATTCCAGTTTTTATAAAAATAAAATATTACAAAAAAAAAGTTACAAATATTAATATAAAATTACATTGCACGTAAAAAAGTTTTAAAAACTTTTGCGCTTAACCATTTTGTAAACTTTAGAACAAAGGGTAGCAAACCCCAAGAGGTATAATACATTTTTGAAATCTGTTCATAAGAATATATTTAGCTCAAAATATTTTTAAGAATATAAACTAAAGAGAATTTGAAACAACATAAAACGATTTTTAATTTTTAATACAGGACATCTTTTATGAGATTTTTTTTGTTTTAGTTAATCTCAAATTATGAGATTTGAAACAGCTTCCAATGGAATATATTTTGTTTTACAGGCAACCTCTTTGCTTTAATTCATAAATAGGAATACAGTTAAGAAAAATAAGTGTCAGATGACCGATTAAAGCAAATGTAATTTTATAAAACTTCTACAGAACGTTTGTTGTAGTCCTTTAATTAAAATACTTTTCTTTTACATTTAGTACTTAGAAATGTTCTCCTATTAAGTTGGCTATGTAGTTTACTACTTTGCCACCGAGAGGAGCAAGTACTTTGTTATTTTACACAATTTATCTAATTCATTCTCATTGCTATGACATATTTAAACCTCCTCATTCACAAGAGACACCAGTCAGAATTATTTTCTCAAGGAACAATAATTTTCATTATGTTTTAAATTTGTGTCTTATTTAAATATTTTTAACGTAACTTCAAATTTGAGTTTTATTTAAATTTAAGGGCTCTAAAGACTTTTACATCTGACGACCCTATTGGTAACTTCATTTTATTTTTAAACGATGTGACCAGGGGTTATTACCTTAGAAGTCGATGCTTACAAATCTCAAGAAAAAAGAAATTCATTATCATGGAGAAAATAGTTATATCACTTAAGGATTAAATTAGCGATATTTCAATGAAATTTGCAATCTCATATATGGCAATGAATTTTGGTTTAGTGAGATTTCAAAAGATCATTGGAAAACGACTTGACTCTCCATTTTTCACTTTCCTAGTAAGGATATTCTTCAAAATGCTGTTATAATATTCAATTCTTGAAAATGGATAAGCTTTTTTCGGAATAACATTGTTATTGATGTCTGGTCACCTACAATCATTATGATCGTAGCACTAAACACACATAGAATGTGTTTTTGAAAATAATAAACGGTTACAGGATAAGAATTAAAAAAAAATCAGCGTGAAAAAAAAAACTAAATAAAATAAAATTAAACATTTTACGTTTTTTATCTCTTTTGTTTTCCTTTCGATTAAAAGGAAATTATATACTGACAAAAATCAGGTGTTTTTTATAACGTCTTATATATCATGAAAATATAAACTAATTGATGTATTTCTCGGAATTCCAACCAGTTTTTTCTTACTTTACTAGAATAAACTTAGTACAACTAATCGATTTGTACTTAGTTTGCGATGAAAAAATTTATCCAATTTATATAAAGGAGAATAGTATTTAATTTTCCAAGAAAAGATAATTATTATTCATTTGAAAAAAAAAATTAGATTTCAAAAGAATCAATTGATCATTAAATAAGTTGCACAAATTAATAATTATAATAACTGAATACCCTCATAATTAGAGAAGACATTTACAATTGTCCTACGTCATTCTAAAAAATACTAAATATTATATTCTACGCATAATTTAGAGGGTTATTAAATATGTAAATACATTTTTTTAATACGTATGAATTTTTAAACAAAAGATTCATTAACTTAAATTATTCATCATTAACAGAATATTTATTTGAAATATTCTTTTTTGTCAGTATATTTTCCGCTTTATCTTTTATGTAATACAAAATTATCATATAAAATATTAATATTTTGTTTTTACGTCATCTCATTAATTACTGAAAAGTAAAATGAATTAGAAATATTTTAAAATAATCATATATAATGAAAATTATATGCGTAATTAAGCAATTAATAGTACGCATAGTCTATGTATGCATGTACTCGTATGTATAAGGAAGAGACGAATTGTACACGCCATACGCTAGTATAAAACAAAGGCCCTGATTACTACATAAATTATGCGATATAGGACATTTCAAATTAAATTCTCATAAAAAAACTTCCGTTACAAAAAAACTTAGTAGTTATGAATATTCTCTCAATGTAATTAGAATAATAATAATAATTACTATTATTACTCTTACACAAATCATAGGTTCAAATATTAAAGTAATTCGTATGTGAACCTATGTATATCTACATCAACATAAATAAAAGACAATCTTCATTTTGTGTGTGCCCTAATAACTCAAAAACTACTTTACCAATTTCGCTGAAGATTTCACAATTTATTATTATTTATCTCGGGAATATTTACATGTTATTAATTCTATATATTTGTTAGCATGGCACATTTTTTAGCAATTTAGCAACAGCGAAGCATTGCCGGGATTAATATTTAAATGTATAACAAGGGTAATCAATGCGCTGTTATCACAGTAGCGTATTAATTATTAGTGTCTTAACAATTATTAAGACACCAAAACCTAAGAAAATAGTTGAAAAAAGTTTAATTTGGTATATAAAGTTTATTAAAAACTAGCGCTTTAAACTTACTGTCGACCCGGCAATGCTTCTCTGTTGCTAGATTTTAATATTATTTAAAAATTAAATGAACACAATTGAAAGTTTTATAAAACTTTAACAAAATGAACATTTCGGAACTTCACAAAATTTAATCTTTCCCTTTTACCATTTCCCCCATATTCCACTCCCTTCCCCCATTTCCCCGTTTATATTTCCCTATTTTCAGTTTCCTCTCCTTTCCCCTTTCCATTTACTTTTCCCTGTTTTCCCCTTTTTTCTTTTTCCGTTTTCCCCTTCTTCCCTTTTTAACTTCTTTCCTTTTACCTTTTCCAATTTTTCCCTTTCTTTGAACTTTGTGTCAAAATTTCTCAGCAATCGGTGAAAAACTTTCGGAGATTTAACATTTTGAACAAACGAAAATTTACATTTTTATTTATATAGATATATAATAATTTTGTTAAGGATGGTCCGTTGGTATAAGTATTTAATTATAGTTAATGTACAAAACACCGCTTACCAACAATTAAATTCGACGCGCTCAAACGCTTTCGGGATTAAATCCCGAGATTTTTTAACAGACTTTATTTTTAACACAACAGTTTAGACCACCAAATTGAAAGGACGTTTACGTTGACATAATTTTAAAAGGTATGACGACCTACTGTTTGCTAGGCTTCAAGCAAATATCATGATTTCTTTTCATAATTTTACATGCGAAGTTTTAATTAAATAAATAGGACGAATATGAGAGTTCCTGAAGATGGAATATAATTCCAAAATCGCTTGAATGCGTCGAATTTAATTGTTGCTAAGCGTTTTTTTGTATATTAATTATAATTATTAAAAATAATTTACACATTTTTAAATGTTTCTACAGAAAACCTTATGGCAGCATTCAAGTTATTCTTTGACAAAAATTGTAACCGAATAGCTAAAACTTCAAAATAATAGATTTTTAACATAATTTCTATTATATAAAATTATAAATAATCTATTTAAATGTTTAAACAAACCCTATTTTTTAATATTCGTTTAGATAAAATTCTTTTAAGGTATAATCTTGACTGCTGTTCAAACAGTACCTGGTTTGACATACGGAAATGATTTTAACCTTCTCAAAAAATGTTTGAATTGTATGGTTTCTGTATAAATTAAAAATAAGAAGGTTTTTGTAGTACATACCAGTAGTTAATATCAAACTGTTCCAATTAGTGAATGTACAACACAGACTGTTCTTGAGACTGTAACAGATTTGAGGTGAAATTCACTGTTTGTTATTGTAAAAAAAATAAATAAATTAAGATTCTAGCTTAAAAGAAATAAATTTCCAAACTTGGAGTTAGATACTAATCTTTAAGTTTTTCTGTTTCTGTCTTAATGTAAAAAACTATCACTGGAGAAAATTATCAGGTAGTATCTGATTTATATAACAGTAAAGGTAACACGCTTCATAGTATAAATTATAGAGATGACTCCAAATTGAGAAAAAACTCTAAATCGAGAGAAAACTCCAAAGAACTGAATCTGCCAAGGAGTTGATTCGTACATCTCTGACGGAGGATTTTCCACAGCGATAGTTTGGACATAACATAAGAATAATAACTGGGTAATTTTTCCGTTATACACAGATACAGACGATTATATAGTATCACAAAAAGATTCAAGTTGGAAAACGTGAAAGTAGATTAACAGATGTCAAAAAAAGTAAAACTGAAAAGTACAACTAACCAAAATTCACTACCAAGACGTATCGTAGGCTAGTGTCTGATCTATCTCACGCGGCGTTATGAGATTACATGTTATCCACCAACATTTAAGGTGCACGACGATTACCTTTTTGGAAGTTCTTGAACTATAATGGCGACTATCAATATTCCTAGTATAGATCTTAACAGGCCAAACAAGATAAATTTCTTTTTGTAATTATTGTGCCATCAGAAGCTAAACACGCACCGCTCGTTCAATTAAAACCAAAAGAGTTAACGGAATTATTTATTAATAATATTTAAAAATTTCATCTTTAAATAATTTCTCCTTTAATATTTCACGTTTTTTTTTGTGTTCAGTTATTTGACTGGTTTGATGCAAATCTAAAAACAAGATTCCCTATCTAGGTCCAGTTGTTTTATTTCGGTATACCCCCTACATCCTACATCCCTAACAATTTGTTTTACATATTTCAAACGTTGCCTTCCTGTTCAATTTTTCCCATCTATCTGTACCTCTAATATCAAAACGACTATTCCAGGATACCTTAACATGTGACCTATAAGTCTGTTTCTTCTTTTAACTATATTAACAAAAAAAAATTAGTCGCTTTACTTCATTATATTTCTGTTGCCATGGCGACAAAACTATAGTAATGAAGTAAACGGATTAATTATTATTTTCTTTAATGAATATCTTAAATACCTTATCCCCAAGAGGGCTAGGGCCCCGATATATGGCTTAAAACCTTCCCTGGAATACCAGGAATGTATCCTGAAAATTTGAAAGCAACTCAGTCAGTTGAATTTCGTGGGATATTGCTGCAAACAAAAGGATAACTTTTGCATTTATATTATGTACTCGTGTCTCGTGTATTTATATACATATATATATATATATATATATATATATATATTAATTGAAGAGCTGAAACAACTTCATTTTTGATTTTGATATGCCGTGAATTCGTTAGTACAATTCGGTTGAAATGAAATGCTTAGTACAAAAAAAATTTGTCTTCAAAATTTATGTAGTTATTCTGGAGTTACAACCGTACAATTTATGAAAAAAGATTCATATAGAAAAAAACCCTATTCATGGAGATAATCTGGAAATAATCGGATAAACATAAATTGTAAACATATTAATATTAGATAGATGAAAAATAATGAGTTATTAACTGCATGTCCATCTCATTTTTAATGAGATATTACTTCATTTACGAAAAATTATAGAAAAGATAATCCCGGTTCATTGTATATTTCCATTAAATTATGTTAATATATAATTACAAAAAAGTTTATCGCAGGTTAAAGTGGGACTCATAATAGGAATTAATTTGATATTTTTGATATTTGGATATTTATTAAGTTTTAGAAATTTAACTGTCAAAAGGTTAATATAATCAATTTATAGTTTTTTATTTTCAGAATTTATTCTTGGTTATTTGGAATCTAGGAACGTTTATAGTTTATTTAGTTGGGTAAGGACATTTATATTCCTGTCTGACCAGTTTTGAAATAAATTGAATATCAGATAAAATCAAGTCAATAAAATATTTTTTTATCAGAAAAAGTATTAAATCTTCGATTCTTGTAATTTACCAGTAGGTTTTATGCTAGGCAAGATAGTTTAAAGTACGAAGTTATAACTTGAATAACTACTAACAGGAAAACACGAAACATCTAGCTAGTTCTATGATTTGACATACATTTGCAAACCGCATTTGTTAGATGGTATAGGATTATAAAATGATCTTTATGGAAGGTATTTCTGTTTAAGTCTATAAAGTCATTTAATGCATTCTGAAATGTCATGTTTTATTTAATATACCGCGCTTATGAATGGTATTTAAAAACTAGCATAAATACCAACAAGTTCAACTACGTAGTTATAATAATAACTTAACTAAACTTAATCAAATAAGTTTGAACTGTAATGAAGAATGTTTATGTTTGGTTCGTCCAGTATTTGCTAGTAAGGATTTAATAAGCCCAGGTTTATGCGATAAGCATCTTGACCTGAAATTATTTTTATTTTACACCCTCAAAGTTCACAGGAAAAGCTATTAAAGTGTGAGCAAATTACAACAAAATTACCAGAAATCTTGCCAGTTAAAACCTAACGAACATTATCATGGTAGAAGAAATAAAGGAAAGGAGGAATTTGGAAGAAAAAACGAAATCTGTTAATAAAGAGATCTTGAAACAACAAAAAGTAATCCAAAATTGTTTTAAAGGCGTACCAAGGAACTGGGAATTCCTCCCTCCCCAAATTCAACGAGAAATCATGACGTATTGTAGTCAAGGAATACTTATCAAGGATGGAATGAAAAATGTTTGAAGGTGATAATTTTTATTTTATTATAAGCGTGTTTGAAGTGCACAAATCAATTTATATTTTATGGCATTTAATTTTGCTATTATATATATATATATATATATATATATATATTTTTTTTTTATTCTTTAATTACATTTTTACACTGCCCAAAAAAAGTGTAATGTATTTACGGTGTATGTATGTACGTATATATGTTTAGTTGTTCCACTGTAGCACCTAAATAGCTGAACCGATTTAAATGTATGACCCTGTGTTGGAATCCTTACGTTACCAGGAGTGTCATGGGCTATATAAATGTGTATATACACACACACACACACACACACAATGAAATATTGGAGATTTGCCGGCTGAAGCACAAACTTTAATGAACTGTGAACTCTCTCTCTTTCTCTTTTTCTCTATAACCTTCGGAACTACCGTAAGGTATTACTTCAAAGGTTGAATGAGGATGATATATATCAATACAAATGATGTGTAGTCTAGCTTTACAGTCTCAGATTGACCTGAAACTGTAAACTGTGAACTGTCAGCCTCTATCACTGTGCGAGTTGGATTTAAACTGAATGATTCGAATCAATCAAATGAATAATTTTACAAAAATAACAGAATTAAATTTTCGGTAAATGAAATAAAAAACTCGATATATATATATATTAAGGCAATGTTGGTATGTGTCCGCTATAGAAAAAAAAAATACTGGATCGATTTACGAGCGGTTTATTGCAAAATTGTCCGCGTTGTCCGGAGAAAGTTTAAAGCTATTGAAATCCTTGATCCGACCAGTAGAAAGAAAGTTAGGGGTATTTTGAACCGAGTACTGTGTTTAGAGAGTAGTTTGAATTAAATCCGATAGGTAGTGCTGTTTTAATAATTGGATTTATTTACATTCTGACTTTTATAAAGGGAAAGGTTAAATTTTGTGAAGTTCCGTAATGTTTTGTAAGTTTCTTAATGTTTAGTATTAATTGTGATAATTTTGCAGCGATATCTCTTTCCGTTAAAAAGTTTTTTCACAGACTACTGCGTTTAAAGGGTGGATTGATTTAACCCAGACAAGTAGTACTGTTGTTTTTACAATTGGATTTATTTCCATTTTGAGTTTTGTAAAATGAAAGGTTAAATTTTGTGAAATTCCGTAATGTTCAATTTTTTAATGTTTTATCAGACTTTCAATTGTGTTCATGTAATATATAATATATATACTCAAATCTAGAAATAGCGAAGCATTGCCGGATCACTTAGTATTAAATAAATTTGTGCACTACGTGTGAGGCTAGAGTGGTGGTGAGATGCGAACATCTCGTGCGAGGCATCTATTACTTCTGAAAAGGTGTTATTTATTAATGTGATCTGTATACTCTAATTTGTGGTAATAATATCTGATCTACCGTAGCAGCTCAACGGCTGAACCGATTTAGATGTATGACCCCGCGTTGAAATCCTTAGGTTACCGAAAGTGTCACAGGTTATATGTATTATGTAGTAATGGAGATTAGCCGGTTGAAGCACAAACATTAATGAACTGAATTCATGAACTGTGAACTGTGAGCCTCTATCACTGCGTGAGCTAGGTTTGAACTGAATGATTCGAATCAATCGAATGATAATATTACAAAAATAATAGAATTAAATTTACGTTAAATAAAATAATATTAAATAAATTTTAAAAATTTCTGTTTAATATTAACGGGCCTCCCATGGGAACTGCTAGTGAGGCTAGCATGGTGAGGTGATGCGAACACCTCGTGTAAAGCTAAACCAATCATCACCATCAACTGGTAACAAATGGGGTGCCCCTGGGGCGCTGTTTTTGGAGGTGTAATGGGGTGCTCTTATAATATTTCTGCAAACAATCGTCCTATTTTTAAAATTCAAATGGAGTATTTGTAAATATAATATAAAATCAAGATGGAACCAAACCAGAACAAAAAGGAATGTTTATTAGCAATGTTGTTTTCGACAGTCGTGTTTATTAATATTTATCTCTTGTTATTCTGGTTGGCACTCTGTAAAAGCTTCCGGTGAATGATAATGAATGATCTTTTTTGTAGCTTGTGAAAAAAATGCTATGCTTTAATGGAACTGAAATCCAGAATCTCCGGATGAAAGGCTATTAAATAAATAATTTAAATTTAAACATTTATTTTAATAATCAATTTCATTTTCCTGTTATAAATTGCAAAAAAAATTATTCAGAAAGAAATCATTTTAGAAAAGAACATTGTTTACATAAGCAGTTATGTTTAAATTTAATTATTATACATAAATAATAATTTAAGATGAAGAATACATTTTTAAATTCTCATTAAAATATATATTTATATAGCATACTATGAAGAAGGGTCTCCAGAAGGATTTGATTTGAATTTTTTATGATCAATGTAAATTACACGGTAGATGAAATCTAATTTTAAACTAAGAATATCAGTGGATGTCAATGACCGCCACTTAGTGATCCTCTGTTATTATAATACAACATAGATTTATTAGCTTAGGTAGATCTGCCAACAAATAATCATAATTAAATCCTCTTTTTTCTATAGGCTACATATAGAAAAAAATAATATATGTAGAGGTTCATTATAAACACAATTTTTTTAGTACTCTAGTTCTCAGAAAAAATATACGATTTTTAATTCAACGAACACCACAAAGATGCATTTGAGATATTGATTACATTGAAATCTGTTAAATTTCTAAGACGCATACTTACTACGCGTAATTATAAAATAATTACATAAAAAATGTATTTATCTATTCATCGCATCTTAGTTAAAATTAAATTAAAGTATATTATTCTAGCTAATACAGAAAATCAATCTTACCTTTCTCAAAAGTAATATCTACAATGTCTTACCAGTCTAGTCAAACAATTAAATTTTAAAATCCTGAAAATCTCTTTTCTCATCCAAATAAGAAGGTTAGGGATTACTCTACTTCAGCCTCGACAAATACCCTCTTTCGTGGTCATCTTCAATGATTTGTAATATTTTTGCTATAATCAGAATACGGGTAATACGCTGTAAATATTGATTCTTTCTTTTTCCTGTTTAGCCTCCGGTAATTACCTTTCAGATAATACTTCACAGGATGAATGAGGATGATATATATGAGTGTAGAAGTATAGTCTTGTACAGTCTCAGTTCGACCATTCCTGAGATGTGTGGTTAATTAAAATCCAACCACCAAAGAACACCGGTATCCACGATCTAGTATTTAAATCCGTGTAAAAATGACTATTGATTCTAGTTTTGCATTAAAATATATTTTTCAGTATTGGCATACTAATTCATAGTTTCTTAATCTTAAACACCTTTTAAGCAGTAGTAATTTAAAAATCCTGTCAATTAAAATTAACTACAATATTTTCTAATTAATTCTTACTAAAAAAGTAAAAAAAAAAAATTATAGTCATTTCTATTCAAGTTTCGATACTTTTCGATTAGAATAAATAAAAATGTTTAAGAATCTGAGTTATTTATGTTCTAATAATACTGTAGTTTTAATTTAGAACCAAATTATGTAAAAAGTAACTGTAAATTCTTTTTCGTATTTATAAAAAGGCTTAAAAATTAAATTATTTACTGAATAGAAAACAAGACTTTAAAAAGGTAACTAAACAAAAATAATCTGACTATTATGTTCATTACATCATATGTTACAAGTTACTCTCCTACTTAAATACAATTTAAAATCCCCGGATATTTATTATAATTTAGAAAATATTTGCTATCTCTAGTAAGTCAAAATTATCAATTGTAATTATTTCTAAAATGTAGTAGAATTCATGTTATGAGTAAAAAATTCAGTTCAATTACTTTTTCAAAGTTACTCAAGTAAAACCTTCAAAATAGCTGTTACAAAAATATCCAAATCTCACAAATTGAGGAAATCCTATCGTTAGTCTAAACGATCATAAATTTAGTGATAGCAAGCGAGGAAAAAATGTACTGACTCAGATCGCATCAAAGAGGAAATCATTTCTACAAAATTTTTACATTCTTTTTACTTCTTTTTTTTCTGTCCTCAACCCTGAGTTTGGTTTTTGCAGCAGCTCTCCAATTGTCTTTCTGGAATTATTTTACTTTCATTTCTTTATAAATTTTACACGTCAAATCGTTCATAGTTGATAGTATATCTTCCTTGGTCATCCCCTACATTTCTTTCCTTCCACATAACCTTCTATTATAATTTTCATAATTAAACTAATAATTAATATAATCCACCTTACCAGCACGTTGATACGTCTTACTTGCAAGCCATCATCAGGAGTTAAAATTAATGCATCAAAGTCAAATTTTAAAAATCATAGTTAAAATTTAAAAACAGTCATGACTGTCCCGGTCCTACTAGTACACTGAAGGAATATAAATATACTCTGATGGATTAAAATGAAACCGTTTGATTTCATTTTAGCTATTAGGTATTATAAATATCTAAAATTTTCATGAAATTATTATGACTGTATGTATTGCATATAAATACGGTCATATATACAATCAAGACAATTTCATGAAAATCTTAGATATTTCTTACAAACATTACAATACTTCTAATTTGGAAAAATATCATATATATTAAAATAATAAAAAATTTAATTAATGAAAAAAATTTTTTTAAAGACGATATATTATTTAAAAACATACTAAAAATAAATATAAAGAAGTAATGATTTAATTTAATGATTATCTCTTTGATAATATGGTTCCGTTTAATTTCATTTTAATCCACCAGAGTACGTCAGTATATTAATAGGACCGGTATTTTAAATTTTAACTATTATTTTTAAACTTTGACTTTAATGCATTAATTTTAACTTCTGATGATGGCTTCCAGGTAAGCTGAAAGATCTAAAGAACGTACCAACCTGCTGATAAGTTGGATTATATTAATCGTTAATTTATTCATTAACATATCAGCGGTACCATGTTTGAGAAATTAAATCTTCATAATATTTTCATGACGAAGTATATGCCCAGTTAATTCCACTTTTCTTTTTGCTAACATTCTCCACAGTTCCTTTCTTCTCCTACTTGTCTTAAGACTTCTTCATTTGTAACTCTGTCATACCACCTTCTTTTCACCATCTTCCTTTAACATCATACCTCAAGGCTTCAATAATTATTTTTGTCTCAATTCCTATACGCCGTGTCTCCTTTACATACAATGCTATGCTCCATACGCGTATATAGCTCTTCAAGCTTAATCTTTCCGAGTTTTCAGTGAAACAGTTTATAGGAAAAAATAAATTATTCTTGGAGTACAAACTACTTTTCTTAGAGAATAAATTATTCGTTATACTAACAACAATTATAAAGGGAAATGTACTGTGATCAACGAAAGAAAACAATTATTTTTAAAAACACGTACCTCATTAGTGCAAATTTATAAATATCGGATGCATGGATTATTTGAAGCCTTATTTTTTTCCAAATTTTATCATACAAGGTAAAAGTAGTAAATATTATATTTGGGTACTTCACAATTATCAGTAAGAAAAATATGACCAAATTTCTTATTCAATTTCTTTTTATAGTCTTACTTTTAACTACACACCAAATGTTAATTTACAAAATTAAATTTTGCTCATTAAAAGAAAAACACTTTTATAGTATACCATATTATTTCAGCCTAATTTTTTTTTTAACATGTCAACTAAGTTTTTACTACACAGAAAAAAAGGTTCAGGAACTTAAGTATTTTAAAATAAATCAATATTTCCTGTTCCGATGTACAGAGGGAATATGAAATGTAAAACTGACATCCTTAGTAAAATATACATTTTTACTCTATCATGGTAAGTTGGTTTTGCTATAATTTTTATCATAAATATTTGCTAAAATACATAAAAATATGCTAAATCCCCATGGAATGGTACATTTTTAAGTTGAAAATTATATGTGCCAAATATAAATTCAAAACAACTTACTTCAGAACAAAATTAAAATGGGGTTTATACAGATTCTGACGTAACTTTTTTTAATATAAACCAAATATATTCAAATACGAACAAACTTTAAAACGAATTATACGTAAAATATTTATGAATTTTTACTAAGGTACGTAATTCTAACAGTAAGTTATCTTTTTTTAAACGCGGTGCCAGCCTGGAAGAGAGAACAGCAGAAGAAGATAGGCAGCAGTTAGCTTATCGGATTGCAACGGCCGCTAGCCATTGGTGTGTTATAGGGCTTATTCAGAGGCAGCGCTACTGATAGCGGCCATGCCTCCGTTCGACCTAGTGGCAGAGGAGATCACCATGAAAGTAGAGGGCGTGCCAAGGGACCAGGCGAAACAAATGCTACTGGAAAGCTGGCAGGCGAGGTAGTTTAGGCCACAGGTGGGTAAGTGGATCTGGAGGCTACTAATTCCGGAGTTGAAGCCGTGGTTGACAAGAAGACATGGATAACTGTCGTTTGAACTGACACAATTCTTGTCCGGCCACGGCTGCTTTAATAACTATCTGTTTGAGAGGAAGCGGAAGAGGTCGAATCGGAGCTTCTACTGTGAGAGCAGTAACTCGGCGGAACACACCATTTTTCATTGCTCCAGGTGGATCAAGGATAGAATGGAGGTCTGTAAGGACCTCCCTTCTATCGTTGGTCCACCTTTAGTATAGCCGCTACGTTATAAGGGAGATCCATAAGGACATCCCTTATATCGTAGCGGCTATACTGTATGTCCTAGAAATTGGGCCTTTATCACTGGCGTAATTAGTGATATTCTCTGATCGAAGGTTTTTGAAGAACTACAAAACGAAAAAGATGGTGGATGAAAAGAGTCTGGAAGGCAAGAGAAGTAATAGGGATAGGCAGGGGATTGCAAAAGACCATAGACCCGGTAGGGGTACCCCTTTGTGGGACCTCCATTAGAGGCCAAGGAGAAGACCTAATCCCAGCCGTCCGGGTGGTGCTGCTGGGAACGGCGTTTCCGGGCCATTCCGGGTGGTTAGAGACAGTGGCACTTACCCCGTCAGGGCCGAGTTATGCTGGAAAAGCTTTTCCGGCCTTGCAAGGGCGGGTTGAGTAGAGGGGAAAAAAGTTGCCTTTAAATTCTACAAATGAATTTCGTTATAGATGTCAACGAATTGATTAGGCCTTGGGATACGAGGCTACTTAGTACCTTATTTAATTCTGATGTAATAATTAACACAGGACCTGTGCCACCTTATAAAATGGGAATTCTTCCTCAAAAAATCGGTAAGATCAGCGTACACACAGTAACTTTCAGAATTAAGTAAACTACTAATATTTTGGTTTTATTATTTTAAACTAAGAGTAATAAAGAAACACTGAGTTTAACATTACTTAATTTAAGCAATAAATTTTTATTACAGCGTACGTTACTGAATTAAGTTGATAATACTATCTTCTTATTAACTATTAATTTTACGCGCGCCTGTACTATCTTTCGTGTAGGAGACAGCAGAAGCTCGAGTAGGGGGAGAGAATTTAATGATTGTAGTTATTTCTCACGATTCGCCTTTAAATTCCCTTAATCCAAAAAACAGTTAGATATTATATGAAAGGAAAAATATTATGCAATTCATTGAATGATTATACACTAACGTATAATTTTTTTTTATCGCTTTATGATATTAACACATTATACAACCGAAAGAACTCTTTACTTTCACGCAAAATGTTTCTGTATGTCACTAAAAAAAAAACAACCTAAATCAGACTTGTAGTGGACGTTCGTGTTAAGAACACATTCATAACAATGAAAATTGACTCAGATTTAAAAGCATCAATAAAAATTAAAAAAGGATAATAGTAATAATATAATTCTCATTTTATTAGTGTGAAATTACTTCAACAAGCTTTCACTACAATACCCGTTGTTCATCAAGTGGATGTTTAACATGAATGAAGAGGTGTGGTGGTAGTAAAAAAATCGTCTTTAAAAATTAAACTTTCTATCAAAGATTAGATGATAGATTTTAACGTTTCAAAAATATATTACTTAAAATTGTTCTTGTATTATTGTCACGGAAATTTTAATAGCTTATAATTATATTGTTCCTGTTATTATGTAAATTAAATTTCTATTTCTTCACGTTCTTAGTTCAAAAAATCCGATGTGGACAACAAATGACTTCCTTGTACGCCTATTAAATTACATTTACACATTTTTTTAAATTTTATTTCATTAATATTTTCTGATTTTTTTTGTATTGAATTATAATTCATCGTAAAAATGTTTTTTACAATGAAAGGTTAATAATTATTAATAAATCAATATATATTTTAATTTAAAAAAAAGAAGATGAAATATAGATTCGAACCGATGTGCTTTCCCCTAAGATCCAAATATTTCATTAATTAAAATTTTACTTGGCTGTAACTCTGTAACCAATGAAAATAAGCACCACTTATGATATGTCATTGAAAAACTCTGAATGAGGGCTTATTACTGCAGTTAAGAAAAAGTCCAAAATCCATTTTTGGGGGGATTTTTGGCTTTTCTGAACATTTTTGGTTAAGTCAATTGCAATCAAAAGGGGAGATGGGCACCACTAGATGTTACAGTAGTCCTAAATCCAAAATTTCAATATTCTAGGCTAATCGTTTTTGAGTTATGCGAGATACATACGTACAGAAGTCACGCCGAAACTAGTTAAAATGGATTCAGGGTGTTAAAAATGGATATTTCCATTGAAATCTGAAAAACAGAATTTTTGCGATCACAATACTTCTTTTACTTCGTAAAAGGAAGTAAAAATAAATGTTCAGATGGTATTCAAAAAAAGTTCCATTAATAAAATTGCGGTTCAATAAATGTTGTGAAAAACTAAACACAAGTTAGTTTAATTTATATTCCAGTTGCAACGCTTTTAGAATAATAAATATCCCAAGTGTACATAATAATTTTAAAAACAGTAAATTTATTCCATTTATGACTTCACTTTCATCAGATAATCAATTTTTATTTAGTTCGTGATAAGGTATTCAAAGAAGTCTTCTGGTTAATTGTGTATAAGATCTGTTATCTTGTGTACAAGATATTTCATTAATAATTTTCATCTGATTGCGCACACGTACATTTATCCAAATAATTAATCGCAAAATAACTGATACAGAGGTTAATAAGATTTCGCATTATATCCGATTTGTTTGCCTACGTTATACGTCATATTCAGTAAAATCTTTTAATTTTCATTTCTCATCAGCATGTTTACAGATCATATTTACTTTCCGGTCTAGATAGCATGCTCTGCTATAACTCTAGAAGGGAAAGTATTGTAATCGGTCGAATCTGGGCATATACAATTTACACCGCATCTTGACGTTTTGACACCTAAGGAACCCAAAAACTGGGATGGAAATTTTCCGGATGTTAATATTCGTATGTGCGTGTGTGTGTTCAGTGTTGGCCTCTAAATCACTTAGTATTTCCAGAACTACTGAACCGATTTTGACCAAACTTGGTCTGATTACTTCTACAAATGGGGCATTGATCCAATTATATTTTCAACTTATGACCTTATTAAAGTTCAACGAGGTGAGGCTGTAGAGCAAGTCACTATCAGTATTTCGAGATTTCACCTAATTAAGGTCGTATTTTTCTTAGACATTTTTAAACAATTAAAAAATAACAATATTTAAAAAAAAAATTTTTTGGGAAATCGTCGTCGTCGTCACAGGTGAGCGGTGAAATTAAATAGATGAATAAAATTTAAAGTATAAAAAAGTAAATCAGTCTTGGCCAGATTTCGAACTCGATCGCCCGCTAGCTTCACGTCTACATCTGTCTGCCGACCGTACAAGCTAAATTTGTTCCCTGTAAGTTGTGTAATTACATTAGTTAATTAGGCGTTCGAAGAAGTCATCTGATGTCCACATCAGATTTTTAAGTTTTCTGTTGACAATTTGTTAGAAAAATCCAACAATTTTGGTTGAGTTTTTATATCAGTATTTATTTAATTAAAATTAGTGAACAACTAATTCAATAATCAAAGCAGACATGTGGAGTAAAAAAAATTTATATCGATCTCTTTCACCTTTCCATGCAACGCGTCTGATGGTAAACAATGCTAACATAAACAATCGTTGAATCTCTTATCATTTTAAATATGAAAATAAAATTTAACCCTTTTTTTATCAGTCATAAATATGAATTTTGTTTAAATTTCTCTTCAATGAAACATAACTGAAAAGTTAATGAAGCTTAGAACTGTAAAAAAAAAAAATGTATTTAGTGTTTGGGTCTAATTTTTTGCGATTCTTTATGTATACTATTACCAATAAGTGTTTAAAAATTATAACAGTTACATTTAATGATAGCACCGACAAAACAAGGGAATCTTTTCTCATGTTGTATGGATGATAACCAGTTTATCCTTCTCCAAATTTTCAAAGCATATATATGTAATATAGAAAATTTATTACGCAGAGCCTGGTGAAAATCTCTAATTCTTTTCTCGATTATCTAATTATATATCTCTAATTCTTTTTTTTTAAACTAATTTCACGAAATAAATTAGTAAAAAAATTATTCGCATATTGTTTTCAATATTTATGCTTAAAATTTTGTGTATTTTTATTGGGATGATCAGATTATTTTATAAAATATTCCAATTTACTTTTATTATATATAATCATATGCACACTCAGATTATTAAAATAATAAAATGCAAATGTACCGTATGGATACAATGAAAAAAACACGCAAGCTTCTGAATTTAGCAACCCAGAGATTCGTTTCTTCTCAAAGGTAAAATGGTATGTTTTCAACATATCTATGTACACTATCTTAATATTAATAAGAGTAATTCTAACTTTCTCATTTAAAGAATTTGTCCTTTGTGTAAGAGTGTATTAACTGTTTTCGGAAATTAAAAATTTAAATAATAATAACTTTATATTTTTTATTTAATTATTATTATTAATAATAAATAAATTAAAAAATTAAAATAAATAATAAATTGCTATTATTTATCTAATATATAATTTTTCTTTTGGATTTTAGTATTTCATGATAAGAATAGAAGTTTACAGAGGGCAGGCAATCAACTTAATGGATAATTAACAATTACTTACCAGTTCTTGAAAAATATGAAATATACATGATTTCTCGTGTGTCTATATGTGGGAATGTAACAAACAAGTTTTGTTAAGTTTAAGAGTATTTTCAATCAAAAGTATTCAAATTAATGAAGGCGAATTTTGTAGAATATTCCAAAATTATACTTGTAACTACAAAAAAAGAATTTAATTTAAATTAAAAATGATCAACGGTTTTGTGGAACCACATTCAAAGGAAATTATGCAAAATCTTGGAAAATGCTTGTTTTTGTTTAATTAAAAATTCTTTACGAAAATATTTCACATTAATATCTGAAAAAAATGTATTATTTTTACCGTAATAAAAAGGCAAAATTATTTTCTCAGTTACAAATTACGACATTAGAATTTAAGCGAGATATATTGTGCATAACCTTTCGTAATATATAGTTCCCATATAATAAATAAATCGTTAGAGCCAAAGGTGTAATGTCCGGCAATAATTTTTTGTTTAGATTTATTTATAAAATTTATCTCCTTAGTTAAAAATTAAGAATAACAAATAAGCCACAAAACCTTAACAAATAAACCGGCCACGATTTCAATTTACTAAACTTTAACGTAAGTTTCTCTTTTTTATTTCTTAAGTAGGTTTCTCATGATGACTTCCCGTGAATTAGGCTGTTTAGATAAAGTAATAGTTTTAAAAAAATAATAATGTAAGCCATTAATGAACGTCAGATACATTAGTTTAAAGATATTATGTACATAAATATTAACATTAGTATAATATGTATTTAGAAAGTACTAAAAATAATTCTGTCATATTTTAATCACGAGTTTTTTTTTATTTATTTAAATTATTAAACAGACGTAGTTGGCTGTGTAAGAATGATAATTTGATTCACAGTGTCTTACTAAAAATTGTATTAACAACTCTCACAATTAGCGTCGTTAAAATATACTTATTACGTACTTATACCACTTAAAGAGCTAAGGTAAAATTCAGAAAGAAGAGACATGAATGTAGTATCCATTTGAATATACAAAAGGATTACAGGTACATAGTGTATCACAAGATTTTCCGATTCTGGGGACTTTCATAACCTATTCTATTCGTGAAAATAGTGGAAAAAAGTCATATAAACATATGTCCTAATATGATTCGTTAACGTGTGAAACTTTCGTTCGGATTTCAGCTATCCCGGTGAAATGAGATCGTACTGAAATTTTTATAGAATGTTAATTACGAGAAAGTATTAGTAATTTTTTATTCCTTTAACATGAAAACTCGAATAAAATAAATCCCAGAACCGTATCTGCAGTAAATTTTGAGAAACCTAGGATGAAAACCAATAAATTGGAGTAAAGCACCCTGTGTTTTAGGGTTCTTTTACTTTTGACGTACAATAAATTTGTTAAATGGGTAATAAATACGTAAAAAATTTAAAGAAAATTTATAAAGAATTTAATTCTGTACAAAATGGTATAATATAAGTTTTTATTTAAAATCAGTACGCTAGACCAAAGTTCATTATATGTACCAGTTTATTGTAGACTAGCCGGCTCGTCTAGCCGGAACTTGGACCCTCAGAGCCCGGGTCGGCCCAGGCGAACCCAGAGCCAACTCAGGGGCTTCCCGGGGCCTACCCCTGGGCTGCAGAGCTGGCTTTTGTCGCCATTCCCGTTTACCCAGAGGGTTCCCCTCCCTGAACTGCCGTAACGTTCATAATCCTCCTGATTGTGAGATTAATATTGAAAAATAACAATTACAGTACTGAGATTTTATAGAAACCTGAAACGAAACTAATGACAGAATAATAGTTGTTATATTTACGAAAGTACACAAATCTTTGACGACGAAAATTCATAACTTATTCTTTGCCTTGAAGGCAGAAATATAATAATGATGTAAAAGGATTAATCTTTTCATTCCTTAATTAATATTTTTAATTTATAACTTCACCCTCCTTGGGGGTGAAGAAATAATTAATATTTTCACCTTCAAGGGAGCTAGGGCCTTAATCTGTGGCTTAAAATTTCCACGGTATAATAAGAATGTCTCGTAAAAATTTTAAAGCAATGGATCGATTGATTTTTTGAGAACTTTCGAGATGAAATATATCTAAAACCCTTCTCAATTGTGCCAAGAAACATAGGGAAAAATTTGGTTGCGATTGATCGAGTAGTTTATTTTATCTCGAACAAACAAAAACCCCTCTTCTTCTTTATATAATAGTATAGATATAGAGAGATATACAGATGTTCAAAAATATGCACCAAAAGCAATAAAAAAGTGTGCCAAAAAATATGTTGAAAATGACGGATTCATTTTTGAACATATATTTAAACTGGTACACTTTGGTCTAGTGTACTTCGTCTACAAAAAAATTCAAATTTGTCTAACATCTCTTTGTTTTAATCAATTTATCTTACATCATTTTGTTCAAAATTAAATTCTGTACAAGTTTTATTTAAAAGATGTATATGATTATTAGTCATTTAACAAATTTACTGTACTTCAAACATAAAAAAAACAAGATTTCTACCTCAATTTATTGGTTTTCACCCAAGATTTTTCAAAAACTACTGCAGATACTGTTCTGGGATCTATTTTATTCGATTTTTCAGATCAAAAAACATAAAAAATTACTAATTTTCTCCTTAACGTCCTAAAAATTTCAGTACGACCTCATTTCACCGGGGTAACTGAATCCGAGCGAAATCTTTCACTAGCCGTAACTCGCAAACAAGCATTTTAGGACATCTGTTTATATGAACTTTTTCTATCATTTTCATAAGTAAAATAGGTTATGAAAGTCTCGAGAGAACTTCGTGATAAATTCTGTATATAGTTTTATGTAAGTAAATCAAATTTTAAGATAAAACCAAAAAAACTGAATGGTACAAATAATACTTCTTTAAATTTCAGTTGTTTGAAATTTGTGTAAAAAAAAAAAAACAAACTGAAAAGCAACTACCAGCTTACTAACCCTTAATGTTTTACTGCCTTCAACATGTCAAAATTTTAAGAATAATTTAAAAATGAGTTTTACGTTTTAGTACGATTTTTTAAGTTGATATTTAAAATTGTTTTTTTTTATCTTTGTATTTTACAGTTTATAGTTTAAAAATAAATCCTGCCAATGTAAAATAATCGTTAACAAAAATCGCTAAACAGGAAGCCTACTTCTGATAAAAATAAAGGAACGCCAAACGAGTATTTTGATATCAGAAAGACATCTGGTAGTAAATTATTATGCTATAATGATTCATTATAAATCAATGATGACGTAGAAAAAGAAAGATCTCCAAATCGACAATATGAACAATTAAATTTTCATTAAAATATTTTTCATATAATTTACTTTGTAAAAACTTACAAGTTCGCCACTAAAACTTCCTGTATAAAAAGTAAAATGTTTGAGATCGGTCCGTTTTTTAAACAATAAGGCTGTAACATGTATGAAAATTAAATATTACCACTTCCTTTTATTCAAGTCACTTAAAATCTGAATTTTCTAATATCATAATAATATTAATTTACATATTCATATCAATTATACATAATACATAATGCCATGTATAATGATACTACTAACGATAAAACCCAACATACAAAACGCGAAGTAAAGAATTACGGTTTAAAATAGCTTTATTTTGATGATAAGGTATATTTCCTTAAACGTTTATCATTTTTCAAAAGATAATAACCAGTTAATTTAATTACTAAGATTTAAGTTTTGTACGAAAAAATACATTTAATACAATGATTTTTATCATTAACAAACATAACCTCGTTCTATAACAACTTCATGAACTAAAATTAACGACCAACCTAGAAAGAAAAGGGCGTGGCTTTTAGCTACAATACGTTAGAGGAAAACTTTAACAAAATTCCAAGCAATAACTTGTCTTCAATTCGCTTCTCAACTCTAGACATAATTGCGACTCTTCCTTCCAACTAGAAACAGAAGTTCCCTCCCTCCTGACTATTCATCACTTATACACCTGGCAGGAAGACCTGCGAGCCTCACAGGCAGTAGCCCGCACCTCCGGTATCACACTTCGTTGAACTCGTTCATGATAAAAGTTAGCTAACTCCCTGACTAACGCAGGCATTCAACTGCTCTGGATGTAAAAAAGATAGCAACCTATACTTGGAATAATTAATGCGTCTGTTTATTAATAACTAATTTTTTTTTTAACTTCATCCAACTTTCATTATCAAAATGAATTTCCGTTTGGTTTTTACATTTTCTGGAAGGAAATGAAATTATGTTGTTTCACTGCCTTTATTTAAATTACTTTTTGAAGGAATAAATTCTCAAGCTAAATTTGATTAATGATTTTTATATGGTTGATATTGAATAAGAGTACTAGAATATAATTTTGTAAGTAAATTTTAAAATAAAAAAAAATAAAAAATGGTACAAATAATATTTTTTTATTATTTAAAATTTAGCAATCTGAGATTACCGCAAAAAAAAAAGCTGAAAAGCAACAACCAGCTTAATAACACTTAATTTATTACCGCCTTCAAAATGTCAAAATTTAAAGAATAATCGAAAAATGAGATGAAAATATAATATTAAAAATTTCATTCGTTGGTGGTGTTTGGATTATAGAGTACGATTAATATTTTGTAAAGTTTACTCATTTAGGTTATTGCTTAGCCTGATATTATGTCGTAACGGGAAAAAGTTTTCTTTTAGAGAAGTCTTTAAAAAAAAAGATGTGGACAACACATGACTTCCTTGTACGCCTATTAAATTACATATACACATTGTTTTAAAATGAAAAGTACATAAAATGTTATTTCATTAATAACTTCAGATATTTTTTCATAATTTTTTTTTAATTGTTATTATTGAATTATTATTTATTGTAAAACTTTTTTACAATCTGAGGTTAATAATTATAATTAAATCAATGTATTTAAATTTAAAAAAAAAGGAGAAGTCGTATTCGAACTGATATGCCTTCCTCTTGTAAGATCCATATATTTCATTAATTAAAATTTTATTTGGCTATTACTCAAGAACCAATGAAAATAAGTACCACTTATGATATCGTTGAAAAGTCCTGAATGAGGGCTTATTACTGCAAATAAAAAAAGTTGAAAAACTAATATCTTTTTTGATTTTAGACTTTTTTTGGATACTTTTTGTCCAATCGATTGCAATCAAAAGGGTAGGTGCACAACTAGATGTTACAACAGTCCTAAATCCAAAATTTCAACATCCTACGGCTAATCGTTTTTGAGTTATGCGAAATACATACGTACGTACAGACGTCACTCCGAAACAAGTCAAAATGGATCCAGGGATGGTCAAAATGGATTTTTTCGTTGAAATCTAAAACCGAAATTTTACGCGATCATAATACTTCCTTTACTTCGTTCAAAGAAGTTAATATATACAATATATTTTTTTTCTGGGTATTCCTTTTTATATTTTAATCCAGTCTCAGATTATTCAATTTTTTTCATACGGGCAGAGCTTTTCCGGGAAGAGCTACTATATTCTAGGTAATTAAAAAAAATATGTATTTTATGTTAAAATACACTTTTTAAAAGAAAAAGAGTGTTATCACGAAAAAATAATGCAAATCAATTCTTATTTAATATTTTCTTATTGGAATTATGCTAAATTAAGGTTTAGCGATTGTTTGTTTTAAATTTTTCACAAGATTAAGGTATTATTTATTTTTCTGATATTTTCTGATGTTAATTTTATCTTTTAAAATAGTTTATATTAGGAAAACTATTGAATAATTTTTATTATATATATATATATATATATATATATATATATATATATATATATATATATACACGCACCCACAGACGGGCACGCGCGCGCGCACACACACACAAACACATACGCACACACATACACTCTGAAATATCTGATTCATAGATACAAATTACTAACACACATAAAAAGCAACGTTGCCTCGCTGAATGGATAATTTATTTTTCTGTGTTCTGTGAAGATACTATTTATTAGTGTAAATTTTTCATTTAGTGAACTATTTTACTACATTATTTTAAATCTTAAAAAGGTAAAAGAAGCCAAAATAACAAATAATTAATTTTAACTCATTTAAAGAGATAGATTATAGCTTAGATTCTAGATTAACATTACTGTATCAGCTATTTTCAAATATATTCATAAATGATTTTTTTTGCTTTGTTTATAAAACGCTCGAAGCACTTCAAATTAACTTTTTTCTTAGGTCTTTTTTTATAGTTCTATTAGAATATTACAAACTAAATTCGGAATTTTTAAAATTTTGGTGTCCATAATATTTTTTTTAAACCTCTTAGTTTTCAATTTTATACTACAATTAATAATAGTCCAGCAATGAGGTGAATACGGGTGCAAATTTCCCTTTAGATTTTATTACAATAAGATAAAGCATTTAACTTATCCATCCCAATTATAATATCCTCGTGTGTTTATATATATATATATATATATATATATATAAATAATTATATGATTTCAATTCTTGAATTTAAAATTTAACTTATACACCCCCACTTCTTTAAGAAGCGTCTTGCAACATAGCGAGAACTACACTTTATTTATTGATACTGAACAAACGTAGGAATAAATAAAATAATATTAAACGAAAAGTATTTTTTTTTAAATTATAAAGAAATTAAAAATTCTTAGTCGTAATTCAATGAAAAGCAATAATTTAATTTAATTATCTACATTTTCGGTATGTAAATTCCTATCAAATACAACAAAACATAGAACTAAAAGAAATAAACATGTAAATATAACACGCCCTATTAATTTTTAAATTGGTGAAGAGGAACGTTCTATTTCCGTTTTGGTTTAATTCGTTTCGCAGCCGAAACTGTTGTGCATTTACCAGGAAATGATATCACTGGCAAAAAATATTGTATTTATAACTTTATTAATTAATTTTTACCAAATTACCAGATTACTTTCTTATTTTTTAATGAATTCTGTTATATGATAATTTTGCCTCTGATGAAAATTAAAAACTTTTTTCAAAACGGAATTTTAAAAAAAATATTTTATTATAAAACAGAAAAACTGTAAATAAATGAATTTTCAATTACCAACGAATTTCAATGATATTTATAAAAATAAGATATAGAGACAAGAGTAAAATTGTTATTAATTAATACTGTAAGTAAATTTTAATTTGCACGGAAAAATAACACATATTATTACTGAATTTTCCAAAGATCGCTACAATATTTACTGAGGGTTGTTATCTGAACGTAAGAACCATAATAGATTATTTCCTTAATTACTGGAATAAAATTAAGAAAAATAATACAATGGACGCACTATTTTTGTTGAAAATCCGGCTCCCTAATTTGTATATATATATATATATATATATATATACTACCCGTCTTGGTTTCGCCCGCGTTATATGGTTACTCGCGTTTCCGTCGTGGTCAGGGGATGATTAGCCGCCGGTCATGGCTCGCTTCACTCGCCCGTCTAGCCAGAGTGCTCAAACCGTTGAATCCCGCTGTGTTCATTAAATTCCAGTATGTTAGAGTAATAATTATAAATAAAAATTAAAGTCTGTTCACTTTATAAAAAATATCACAGCGTATTGAAATTTCTTCAGGTCAATATGACTGGAAACAGCGATCTAAGAATGTAGGATTAAAACAGTCGGGCCACATCTTAAAAATATTGGTTATAAGTAACTAGTTACTTATAACCGTGCTTCGTACGGGTAAAACTGTATATTGCTCGGTTTTTATCGACACCTGACAAACACCGATAAGGAAATGACCATACTTCGTTCTTTTTATTTTTTAATTACTTTTATTTTACGTTTCAAGTAACCGGAGGCAGATGCAGCCAGTCGCGTCATACATACAGTAACAGTGGTTATGTTGGTTGAGCCGCCATGCCCTACACCCTCGCACCGTTTTAAAAATCGAAATTAAAAAAAAACCGAAAATGGTTTTTTAGATATTTATCTGAAAAGTATTTGCAATCTCCAATCTAGTCAATATCTCGTTTAGTATAGTCGGAAATGGTGAAAATTTGCAAGCAATGTTAAAAATTTTATCTTTCTTCACCACTTGCAAGGCTGAATTTCAAAAAAAATCTACAAATAGGTTTTTAGATATACACATGAAATTACACACACCAAAAATCAAGTTGATATCTTCATATCACCAAGAAATTAAAAAAAAAAAAAAAAAAAAAAAAAAAAAAAAAAAAATTGTAAATTTCATTGTTACTCCCTTTAACCCTTTAAACCCGGAATTTCAAAAAATCCTTTCTTAGTATGCACTTACACCGTAAGAAGAATATATATAAAAGTTTTCATCAATCTATTTTCAGTATTTTTTTGCTGGTCGTTGATGTCTCACTCAGTCCCGACATGTTCTTATATATATATATATATATATATATATATATATATATAATATATATATATATAAACCTCCCCACCCCCCTCCAAAAAACGGCTAATAATCGGTCCCTTAAATTCATTGGGAATGATGTTCTGTTTAGTTGGATAACCTCTTATTCGAAGAACAAGATTATTTTCATTTTTAAATTACAAATTTTCTGTTCTCCTTTATCATATAAGATCTGAAATTTCTATTGGCCGTCTTTATGCCTCAAAGAATTTCCTTTGGGGCAAAAATTTATCTTCGCTTGAAGCTTTTTAGTTTTGTATTCTAAGCTGATCATATCGCTGCTTACATTCTCAACCGCGTGAAGAATTCAAAAAAAAAAAGTTCATAAAGAATTTATTCTTCATCCAAGAAATATTTTTTCCTTCATTTCACTGAGTAAGAAATGTTTGTGACAGTTTTAGAACGAGCACAAATAAAAAAAAAAATAATAATAATGTCAATTGGTATTGTCCTTGGCATTAAAAGAATATTTGTCACTTTTAACAACAACGAGGTTACATAACTGGAGATTTTCCGACGTAAAAAAAAATGACATCATGCCCGGGATATCCTAATCAAAAAAATATGGAATATATTTTTGTTGCTAGTCTAATTTACTAAGATATACTACATCAACAAATAAACTCTCTCTGATAGGTATAGACATATAATTTTTGCTTATAAACATTTTAGAATTTCTTTTTGCATTATGATACACTGGAGGACAAAAATAACAGAAATTGATGAAAATTAAGTTAAGAAATGGTAACGTTGTTCAGTAAAGAATAAAAATTCAAAGCAATTACGTATAATTATGTACTTTAATGCTACAGATTCGAAAATATTTTATATAAATATTAATAAATGAATTTCATGACACATTATTGATACGCATAACACGTGCACATTCGTAACCCAGAATTAAAATATCGAATTTCTTTTTCAACTAGACCAGGCTTGGCCAACATACAGCCCGCGGGCCGAATCCGAAAGCAAGGGCTGTTTGATTGCCAAATCTGTCCAAAAACACGCTAGAAGGGCGAAAAAGAAGGTAAAGAGTAAAATCTAATTATGTGTTTATTTCTGTGCACATAGAAATTTAAATTAAGCACCCTATAGTGCGCTTAAAAACCCTATAGTTTTTTTTAAAAACTGTGTACCATATTCTTGAATGTGATAAAGTATAGAATTAGATTATTACCTTGCTTCCAGCAATTATATTTAATTCATTTTTTTCTCTGTTTTTTTTATTTTACAAAAATTTTAACTATGGCCTTGAAAAGGCTCAGAAAAACATTTTCTGGAGCAGCATGCCCCACTAATTTTAGCTACGAGCGGCCACTGATAAGGGATGAAATATCTATCTGCATAAATTCACCTAACCCCTTTTAAAATACAAATACGAAACGGTACACAGACGGCTGGAAATACAAATCATCTCTGTTAATAAAATTTTAAATGAAAGTTATTTTGGGAAGGAAAACATAAAACAGTATAGATCACTTTATAGCAATAAAACTAAAAAAATATATTATTAACTTATACTCGATGACTGGTAAAATATTTCTTACTAAAAATAATGTACAGGATGAGACACACCTTTAACCTACCTAATCAGCAGGTCACGACAAATCAAAAGAAACGAGTATTCCAGTCATCTTATTTCGATTCACCGTAGTTCTTCAATTGATTGCTACTTTAAAATTACGACTTCATATCTAGATACAAATTAAGCGTACACAATTCAAATAAATTAAGACATTTCTAATACTAATGGGGTTAAACTGTCATCGTTATCGATGAATAGATATAAAAACATAATGAGAAAATGTTACAGTAAAATAACTCGCTGAATAATAACATGGAACAAATTTAAAACCTAAGATGCTCGATAAAATTAAATAAGACTGATTTATAAAGGATATAAAACAAATTGATTCTTTGTTGTAAAAGAATTCTAAGATACGTTATCCGTTAACAACATCGGTTGTCTATAATGTACGTCGAGTGACGCACACTTCAACAGACCAACTTTCTATAATAATTCGTATTATGGCTTATTTACCATCTGGTATATCCTAGAAGAAGGGCTGTGTACCATAACGAAAAGAAAAAAAATATAGTAGAAGGAACATCAGTAAGGTATGCATCAGAAAATTATACACGTCTGTTCTTTTTTTAACGATACAGTTGATATGTCGAAATAAAAAAGAAGGGTTTGTCTGATGCACCTGTTTTTTTTTTTTATACCATCTGGTAAATCAACTAACCCTCGTGATTACCGGACTGGAAGTGGGTGTGACATGAGTCACGGTTTTGGTTTGAGGATACAGTTCGTACCTTGTACGTAAATGACATGAAGTGAATCGCCCTAGGGTTTTAACTATTCATATTGGACGGAAACCCCAACCGTTATTTTATTTTTAACTGACGAATAATTACAAGGGAAATCTTTTAGTGAAACAGGAAAACAACTCGATTATAATAAACCTACGACAGTAATTCGGTTTCTGCGTTTTACTCCACAATCCGTATCCGTTATTCTTTGTTTGACAGTAAATCATAAAGTAGTATGTCAGATAGCTACATTATATACAATTTCTAGTGAAACTTTCAACCAGAATTACACTGATTACATTGTAAATATTATATTTACGAATAAAAAAAAAATAAATAAAACATGAATTTTATCCATTTAATATGGCGTAACAAACGAAAAATAGACGTTTATATAAATAAAATAATGCAGACCGAATAGAAAATATAACAGAACATGAAGTTTTTTTCCAGGAAATCAATCAAAGCCTAGCAGAAAAACATATTTTAAATAATAGACAAGACATTCGGAAAATTTTGAAGCCTAACTATTACTGTATTACTACTAACTATTACTGTATTACTACTAACTTGTATTAACTAAACAAGATTACTTCAAATTTTAGAATTTATTTATTAGAGATTTAACAGTTTAACGTATAAAAAAGAATAAGGACCTATATCGGTTAGCGGGTATCAAATTTTTTTATTCCAAATCAGCGGGTATTTAGATATATTTGCAGTAAAATTATAAATATAATCTAACCAGGTTTAAACAACGCTCTCTTTGATCGCTAACCTTCGCTTGCTAGTCAGGTTAGCGAGGGAAGCGGGCATAGGTTAAGTTTGGTTAGCTTATATTTATTTTATAAGGGATTTGTGAAGTCTTGTCATTTAATTATGTAAGTTGTAAGTTTTTATCCCTTTTGTAATTTCTGTTGCTATCCTGTAGAATTTTAGGCCCATCATGACTGGTTAGACTTAAAAAAATGTGACGCCTAGAAATACTAGCCCCCTAGGAGTACACCTAGGAGGGTACTGCCTAGGAAACACATGTTTGTATAAATGAGTGTATTATATGGAAAGAAAAAAAAAAGGACTGGTGAAAAAAAGAATAAAAAAAATAAAATAAGGTCGCCAGGGGTTGAATCGTGAACACGTATAGGGACAAGGGACGTAACCTCAATGCTGAGGACGTTTTTCAGTCCATCCAAATGTAAGAGTGGTTGGATTGAGGCGCTCCGATGAAGCACTAAGGACCCTCAAGGTATGTGAGGTGAGCGCGCGATTCAGGGGGGGCGGTATGGGTGGGGTGCATACCCGGAATTGGGATTACTCTGATTAGAATATAGTGTCGGGAAGGGTATTCTGGGGAGGGGCGCGTGGCAACCAGAAGTCATGATGTCTCAATGAACCAGGAAGGACCCCGATGGGTAATACAGCGATGTTAGCTGCATGCACTGGGTGGGTTAATCTGCAGCTACGTCACTCAGGGCCGACCGATGCAGCGTCTTCTAGGCGATTACCAGTTGCCTTTGAGTGGTTAAAAAGGTCCAAAAGAAGCTTATATTTATAATTATAAGGAACAATGCTTATATTAGACCTCTCTCGGGTACAATGAATATAATCGACGAGTAAAAATGAAAAAAGCTGAAACACAGTTGTAGGACTTCCCCTTCACGCGGCTTGCATACGCATACACACACAACTTAATTTAGTACATCACTGTTACACTAGCGTTCCTCTTGGTGATAGGGGGTATTGATGCAGTATACCCACTTAGAACTCTAGCCGAGAGCATCTTTTGGGGTGGGGTGCGATTATTACTTTTTTTTTGCAAATATTATTGTTTTTTAATTGTTAGCAAATGTGCCTAATAAAAATAAGACCTTAATTTAGGCGAAATCTTGAGATACAGAGCGTGAAATTTCTCTACAGCCTCACCCCCTTGACCTTTTAAGTAGAAAATGTTATGGCATGAATGCCTTATACATAGAAATATTATGAGCGAGTTTAGTCAAAATCGGTCCAGTAGTTCTAGAGATATAAGGTTATTTAGAGTGCAACACCAAACACACGTACATATAAACATTAAAATCCGGAAAATTTCCATCCGGTATTTTTGGGTTCCTAGGTGTCAAAACTCCAAGATTCGGTGAAAACCGCATATGTCTAAACTGAACCGATTACAATACTTTCTCCTGTAGAGCTATAGCGCTATCTAGACAGGAAAGTAAAAATATACTAATCCAAGATTGATTGTTAATATGGAAAATTGGTGATTTTTTGGTAAAAATGTTATTTGTTTATGGTTTGTTTGGTTATTTCTATATAATTGTAAAAATTATATTTTTGAGAAAAAGATAAAAAGAAAGTGGTACTTGCTTACCGAAAAAGGTCCAAGAATAATTAATTTAATTTTAACTTCTATAATTGTCAAATGTAGAACTGGCTACCTTGATTTGGTATTGAGCTCCAACTCATCTCTTGCTGTAGCTGATTTTCGTCATCGTGATGTCGACAAGATTTTCACTACACTGCGTTTTCAGCTTGGCCCTGTTTTGTTCCATATCAATGTTTTGGACTATTTCTATCGTTTAATGGAAATTTTACACAGTGCTGTACTTGAGTACACTCCTTATGAAGAAACTCCGTAAATCTCGACATCCTTGCTGGTTTTCTGCTGAACACAGATATTAACATAGATATTTGGTGGTTAGGAAGAAAATCGTCCATAGAAGTGTAAAACCTCATCTGATTCCATCGATTACTTCGGATTTCGTCGGCTGAGATCATTATGCAAGGAGCTGAGCTCTAAGTGTTATGCTAATTACATCTCCCATATTTATAGCACTATCCTTCAGAATATCTTTTTGGAGTTTTTTTAATAGCATAAAAGATTCTTCAAGTTCTACTGCAACTTATTACTTCGAAAACTGCCTCGAGTTATCCCCTTCTGTAATCTGCAATCTTTTTCCATATGTTACTATGCTCTGTTCTCTTTGTGAATTTGTTTTTTCTGATTTATTGACTATCTCTCATCCTTGTTTTTGTTGTGCGTATGTTTTTCCTATTACTATTATTTTTATAAGAAAAACAAACGCTCAACAAAAACAAGGATGAGAAATAGTAAATCAACAAATTAGAAAAAAATAAATAAATTCATAAAGAGAACAGGGCGTTTTTAGTGTTGTGCGTTTGTTTTTCCTATTGCTATTACTGTTAGTAGTGACGGGGTGCTCCTACCCATTTTTTATCAATATATGACTAGTAAGCGGTTGGGATACGTAAGCCGGTGGTGTATGGCACCGCGCTTAGTCTGCTCATGCTGTAAGGTAAGCTCTAGGAGTTATTTAGCATACTGGTCGTTAAATTGTTCCGAGGCTCAGTAGCCGTTTGTGACACAGACATTCGGTATTATGCTTTAGAACGACCAAATGGGGTGGTGGCAGGAGAAATGCCAAGCAAACCAATTAATAATATTATTGCATTGGATTAGGATATTGTATCTTTTATGAATTGGCTTATGCCGTTGATAAATATATATATATATAAATAAATAAAATGTTACATGATAAGTGAAAAAGCGTAATAAATATCACTTTTCCGTATGTATATATATTACAAATTTACAAATTCTATGTAGCCTGTGTTTATATACGTGTAATAGAAATATACTTACTTATAAGTATTATTTATAATACTATTAATTAAGCTGTAAATCTATTTATTAATTTTATTTTAGTAGATAATTATCACATTTAATAGCAACTAAAAATAATTTTAATTTAAAATCTAATCATAAAATTTTTAAATTATCTATCTTAAAGGTTATTAATAAGAATAATATTATAAATTATCGTTATAAAAACAAGTCTCAATTAAATATTCATAAATAAAAGTTAGTTAACCCATTTATAAATATTTAAATAGTACAGGTTAAACATCATTTTAAAAATTAGTTTTAATACTTTCACTATTACACAGAGTGTATTTTTTGTTTAATAAATTAGTATATAAATAACCTATATATTATTTTAAATTAGGCCTAGTTAAACCAAAACACTGACAGCTGATTTACATTTTGTATGCCGTTAACATTTTACAACTGACATTATTTAAATAAATAACTAATCTAAGATGTACTTTAACTTTTTTATCTAATTCTGCTGTTTGTTATCGATTATTCAATCATTCTTTATTCTGTGTTCTTTAAAAACATGACCCGAGCTGTTACATACAACTTTCTATTCAACTATATACAGTCGTATTTCTCTCCTAGTTGTTATTACATATTTTATAGAAATACTATTATGATGCGGTTATAAAGCATTCATCTGCTTTAACCATTTATTTTTAAAATAAACATTTTACATGTTTGGAAAGAAAAGAAAATGAATATCTGAAGTGAAACAGTGGAGCTCGTAGCTAAAACTAGTGGGGATGCTGTTCCAGAATTTTTTTTTCTGAGCCTTTTCAAGGCCATGGTTAAAGTTTTCTGTAAAATAACAGAACCGAGAAAAAAAATGGATCAAATAGAATAACTGGAAGTAGGACAATAATCTAATTCTGCACTTTATCACATTCAAGAATATGGTACACAGTTTAACTATATTCGCTTTAACGGATAAATAATAAAATGTCAATAAAGATAATATTTTTTAGTATTATTAGATAATTTAATAAAATGTTCGCTTAAAAACACTATAGTCCAACGGTGCTTAATTTAAATTTCTGTGTACACAGAAAGAAATACATAAGTACTTTTTACTAATTACCTTCTTCGCCCTTCCGGCGTGTTTTTGGACAGACTTGGCAATCAAAAAGCCCTTGTCTTCCTTCCTTCATCTTCTGATCGCTACTAAAAATAAATAACTAAACCACTTTCAAATTCGTTCAACCGACTAAACTAGAAAAGGGAACAAACAAGGAACATTCCATACACACGCGGAGTAAAAAAAAAAAACTTCCTTCCACCAACACGTCAGGGTCGGCACTGCGGGAACGACAGTTCTCTCTCTCCCTCGCAGCCTCGCGTGCAGCTTCCTATGTGCGCATACGCACAATAGCCAAACACCACGCCGCTGGAACTGTGAAGTGCACAGTTCAATACAAATATTTTTGTAACTTTTCATAAACTTGGGATGGCTGCTGACATTAACCTTAAGAATTATATATTGTACAAGTACAAAGAAAGAATTAAAGAAATAAGGAATCATTATATTAAATGTTATTTGTAATATCAAGTAGAAATAGGGGGTCCTGCAGTTCCACACTGTCTATACGCGAGCCGTCACTGATAATCATAGCACAAGTATAAGTTAACCTATGGATTTATAAATTTAAAGATCATTCACCATTGTTTCCTACGAATTTTTTTTTCATATTTAACTATTATTTAGGAGTTGCTAGTTTCTTATTGTCTTGTTTTATTAAAATGCTAATTTATCCATTAATAACATAAATACATGGTATAGACGAAAATGGAAAGCGACTGTGGCGATGAAACAAAGTGAACTTTAATTTTGGTTAATTTATGATATTTTATTACAGTTCTGTGTTAAAGGATTGTTTGTTTTTGTTTTCAGCTGTATAACCTTGAATGTTTAACAACAAATATTCAACAGAATAAAATGATACCTTGTAATGGTTGTTTTTTAATTAAATGTAATATGTCTATGCATGATATGCATTATCAAGGAGCTTGGTGGGACAAACGTTTCATGGTGATAAGTACCACTTCAGAGCATTTTAATAAATGAGGCTCTGATAAAATTAACTGGGTGAATTAGTGGCATTTCTAGTAAACGACACAATTGTTTATTAAATCTAAAATAATTTATTGTTCTTTTAAAGATCGAAGCAAGGAATATAAAGTATAATGGAAACGAATAAAATTCCATGCAATCAAATATAAGTCTACGATTAATTCTAATTTAATTATAAGAACTTAAGTGATAAGGTATACAAGTTTAAAAAATATAAGAAAAAGTAAATATACTATACTTCCTGTGCAACACCTATACTTCAAATTACAGCCTACACATAAATGATGACAAATATTTACCAGTAATTTATACAATGTAATTCAGGTATTTCTACGAAGAAATTATGATTTACATTAACTGTTGAAGTATATTAATGTATAATTAAAGATGTACAGAAAATAAAATGCCGGTTTCACTTAATTTTAAATTGCCCGGAATAGTTTCTCGTTAAACAGTTTTTGGAGAACAAATATCGTACACGGGCGACGATAACACAAAAGTGTTTTTCGCCCTGGAAAAAACGAAAAAAAAAACAAGAAAAATTGTATAAAATTTTTTTGAGCAATGAAATTTTATATTTATCATGTAAAAGTGATAAATTTATTATAAATCTGAAATAAAATTTCGTTTTAAGAATTAAAATGAAATATCTGAAACTAAAGAATCCACCTACAAAAATGTAGAAATTAAAACGTTTTGTTATTATGTAAAAATAAAGGTTTAATTTAATTAATACAATACTTAAAAAATAGTATGTACCAATTATCTGAAATCATTTATCTCACATTATTACAAAAATATTGGTAGAATTTGCTTAAACTTTTATTGGTAAATACAATTTAATAATATTTTTCACTTTAATATAAACTTTTTACTTTCTTGTTTGAAGTAAAGGAAGTATTATGATCGCGAAAAATTTCGGTTTTCAGATTTCAACGGAAATATGCATTTAACCATCCCTGAATCCATTTTGACTAATTTCGCCTTGATGTCTGTACGTATGTATATATCTCGCATAACTCAAAAACGATTAGCCGTAGTATGTTGAAATTTTGGATTTAGGACTGTTGTAACATCTAGTCGTGAACTTCCCCTTTTGATTACAATTGACTGGATCAAAAGTGTCCAAAAAAAACCCAAAATCCAAACAACTTGGATTTTGAACTTTTTCTTAACTGCAGCAGTAAGCCCTTATTGAGAGCTTTTCAACGATATATATATATGATACTTTTCATTTGTTCCAGAGTTATAGTCAAACGAAATTTTAATAAATGAAATATTTGGATCTTACAAGGGGAAGGTACATCGGTTCAAATCCGACTTCATTTCCTTTTTTTTAATTGCAATATAATTAACCTAATAAAATATAACCTATAATATAATTATTAACATTCGATTGTAAAAAAAAATTACAATAAATCATACAATAATAAAAATAAAATAATAATTATATTTTAAAAAATCAGAAGTTATTAGTGAAATAAAATTTGATGTATTTTTCATTTAAAAAAAATGTGTATTTGTAATTTAATAGGCGTACAAGGAAGTCATGTGATGTCTACATCAGATTTTTATTATGAAAGAACGGAGTATTGGTAGTCATAGCTTATAAAAATATACGGAGCCTGACCGGGATTCGAACCCGGGACCTTCACAAGAAATGCCAAGCAAGACACTGCGTACTCTGCCAGGAGATAATCAAACACAAACGGAATTTTAATAAAATGATTATTGAGGTACGAATAAAAGAATACATTTTCAGTTTATATGATCTTAATCAGCTACATATTGACAGGTAAAGTATAATTAAACGTTAAATAATATTTTTTGAATTATAGAATATAATTTTTAAATTGAGTTCCATTTGTTTTAATGTTAAAAAAGTAAAAATAAATAAATAACTTCATTTTTATCATTTTTTTTTTTAATGGATATTACAAAAGAGTAAAGCAACCAGTCACTCCCGGAATTTGAGAATTTCTGTGTTAGTTTATTAGGGTAAAAAAATATCTGGTTGATTGCAGTTTTCTACAAAGTGATTATAAATAATTTGAATCAAACTAGGCTGCAGGGCAAATAAATTTTTTCATGATAAATATTTTTAGGGAGATAAGATTAAATAGGTATAATATTTAAAATTTTTCAAATTAATTTTGATATATATATTTACTACTTAAGATAGCGATTATAAAAACAAGTCAGAGAAAATTAGACTAAAAAATTGCAGTAAATTATATAAAATAAAGATATACGTTGTTAAAAAAATCTTAGGCAAATTAAAAACAAAAAACACCAGCCCCCTCTCTACGTTAAGATTCAAATTTGAATACGCATACACTTTTTCCTTTTTTTTCCCTCTTTTTTTCCCGCCCCCAAGAACCGGATCCGCAACTAAGTACAAACTTGGCTCTGAGGGATGCCATAGCCTCTAACTATCTCGTTGAGAACAAAATTCCCGCCAGATAGCCGGGGCTCGGTCTTTTAGTCGCCATGAGGAGACCCCAAATGATCCTATCACCGGGACTAGCTCTTTATACCTTGCCTCTATGGGGAACCCCGAAAGGATCCCCCACCGGGACTAGGTCTTACTGTCCCCCCCAACGGTACTGCAAGGGAGTCCCCACCGATCCCCGATCATCGTAAGCGGGTGACCGAGGCCTCCCACCACCCCCTTCCGGATGGGGCTGTCTTTCAGAGATAACATCATGACACAAACACGTTAATTTATTATAACGTTACTTTATTGCATTTAATTAGTTTTTACGTACATAAATTAACTACATATAATATTATTGTAATCGAAAAATAAATGGAGAAAAAAGATAGAAATAACGAGATCTGCTTGACTATTCCGTTTCTGTTTGGACTGCCTTAAACAAACACTTTTTAATGAAGCTTAATCAAAATTCGTAGCGAGGCACATCCCAATAACAAGCGTTATTAAATTCTACGTAAAATATTAATTTCGTTTTAATATTTTTTTTTTCGAAGTCGAAGGTTCTTAGTTCAAATCCAAATAAAAGTTAGTTACTTTTGTGCGGATTTAAATACCAGACAGAGAATGTCGGTGTACATTGATGGCTGGAGTTTTATTAACCTATGTGCAAAACTATACATTTACATGTCATACATAAACATCACATGTGTATCATAAACATCTCACTGGGTCATGGAAGGGTTTCTTATTGTTAAATATCAAACCATAGACAAAACTCTCTCTGTCGCATTACGTGCATCAGAAGGGCCGATTTCCGATTTTAATTAAAAAATAAAGAATGTTGTACTGTTGAAATGATTTTTTAACTAATATTGCTTTCATATTTTAGCTAGCTTTCGGTATGTTTTACCCGACTACGTCCATAGGAGGAGTGGTAATGTGTTAAACTGTTATCTGTTCCCTTCTGTATCTTCATTGATCTAACCAATTACAACCAACTTTTGGGTGGTAACAAATTTTTGATGTGAAGTAATACAGGCAATCTTAAATTATCTTATCTAGACGACGGGTGGTGCTATACTGAGGGACAAAATTTAGAACTCTTATGTGGACACCATACGACTTCCTTGTACGCCTACTAAATTACATATACACATTTATTTAAAATGAAAAGTACATAAATTTTTATTTCATTAATAATCTCATATTTTTTTCTTTTTTTATTATTATTGAATTACTATTTACGGTATATATATATTTTTTTTACAATCAGAAATTAATAATTATTAATAAATCAATAAATTTACATTAAAAAAAAGTTAGAAAAAAGGAAATTAGGTTTGATTCCAATCGACGTGCCTTCCCCTTGTAAGATCCAGATATTTCACTAATTAAAATTTTATTAGGCTATACCTCTGGAACCGATGAAAATAAATAAAAATTATGAGATATCGTTGAAAAGCTCTCAATGAGAGCTTATTACTGCATGTAAGAAATTCCAAAATCCAATTTTTTTTTTGGATTATGGTTTTTTTTGGATACTTTTGGTCCAATCGATTGCAATCAAAAGGGGAGGTGCACAACTACATGTAACAACAAAGCTAAATCCAAAATTTTAACATCCTACGGCTAATCGTTTTTGAGTTATGCGAAACACACACGTACAGACGTCACACCAAAACTAGTAAAAATGGATTCAGGGAAGGTCAAAATAGATATTTCGATAGAAATCTGAAAACCAACATTTTTCGCGATCATAATACTTCCTTCACTTCGTACAAGGAAGTAAAAATTATGCTACTTTCAAATTTTAATGTCGATATTCCGTAAATAATTTTGGTTATATTTGTATGAAAAAACTCATTTCATACGCCGATCTACATATCACATACTCCAGTGTAAAGATGTTTATTAAAAAATATTTTTAAATGAAATAAACATTTATATTTTTATTTTTATATTAATTTAAGGAATATATTAATCATAAAAAAGGATTACTGAAGGTAAATCACTGTTGTTTTATTTTAAACAAAA